>NC_143260.1:77171362-77474393 GCF_984573655.1 Nuphar pumila | reverse complement strand
TCCCCGTCTTTCGCTTTGATCAAAAGATTCGCCTTCTCCTTGATAAAAGGATCGCCTTATTCGTCTTTCGTTTTGTCGGGAGACTCGCCTTCTCCTTGATAAAAGGATCGTCTCATTCGTCTTTCACTTTGTCGGGAGACTCGCCTTCTCCTTGATAAAAGGATCGCCTTATTCGTCTTTCGCTTTGTCGAGAGACTCGCCTTCTCCTTGATAAAAGGATCGCCATATTCGTCTTCCGCTTTGTCGAAAGACTCGCCTTCTCCTTGATAAAAGGATCGCCTTATTTGTCTTTCGCTTTGTCGAGAGACTCGCCTTCTCCTTGATAAAAGGATCGCCTCATTCGTCTTTCACTTTGTCGGGAGACTCGCCTTCTCCTTGATAAAAGGATCGCCTTATTCGGCTTTCGCTTTGTCGGGAGACTCGCCTTCTCCTTGATAAAAGGATCTCCTTATTTGTCTTTCGCTTTGTCGAGAGATTCGCCTTCTCCTTGATAAAGGGATCGCCTTATTCGTCTTTCGCTTTGTCGAGAGGCTCGCCTTCTCCTTGATAAAAGGATTGCCTTATTCGTCTTTCGCTTTGTCGAGAGACTCGCCTTCTCCTTGATAAAAGGATCGTCTTCTTCGTCTTTCACTTTGATCGAAAGATTCGCCTTCTTCTTGATAAAAGGATCGCCTTCTCCGTCCTTCGCTTTGATCGAAAGATTCTCCTTCTCCTTGCTAAAAGGATTGCCATCTTCATATTTTACTTTTTGCCTTCTCCTTGCTAAAAGGATTGCCATCTTCATATTTTGTTTTCACCTTCTCCTGCCAAAAGGATCGCCCTCTTCATCTTTCGCCTTGCTGAGAGATTCGTCTCCTTGATAAAAGGATCGCCTTATACATTTTTCACACCATCGAAAGATTCGCCTCCTGTTACCTTGTTCATCGAAAGAATTGTCTCGCCATCTCCTTATTTTTCATCTCTCACATTCCCAAAAGAGTTGCCTCATTCAGTTGAAATACCTCTTCCTGTCCCATCATGGTTTCTCCATTTGAGAATTTCGTATGGTCATACCCACTCAGGTTAAGGGTCAAACCTGTACTTTCTGCGAAAGATCATTAAATTCAAAAGTTATTTCAGTCTCAGCCACGAGACACCCAAAATCATCTCTTTTTCAAAGCTTTAGGGAACTCCATATCTTCCTCCTTTCGCAAACCCCTTTCGGATTTGTTCGTCCAAACTCCGAAGGTCCCATCATGGTTTCTTCGTTCGAGGATTCCATTTGGATTGTCCCCTTCAGGTTAAGGGTTAAGCCTGAACCCCGTAACACGAGGTATCTTCCTTTTTCAGGTTTGGGTTAAACCTGAGTCTCGTTCCAACGAGATTCCTTGTTTTGACAAGGTATTTTCTTCCAGTCCCATCATGGTTTTTCCCATTAAAGAACCCATGCTTTGTATATCCATCCAGGATAGGATTTCACTTGAGCTTCATTTCACGAGGCATTTTTCAAAAATGTCCCATCAAGGTTCTCATGTATTCCTTTCCTCATTCAATTCATTTTTGATATATCTTCGTCCCATTCAGGTTAAGGGTTAAACCTGAGTCGTTCCAAAAAGCTGATCTCGCCTCATCCACGAGACTTGATCTAAATTCTTATCTTTTCACCACTTCGGGATTTTCATCCAAAGTCCCATCACGATTTCCTCATTTCTATTCAGTCATATCATTTTCGAGGATTTCATCTCCCCCAAGTCATTCAGGATCAGGTTTTAAGCCTGAAAGCCATGTTTTCAAAATAAATTCTTCCACACCCAGTTCAGGATTGCTAAACTGGGGCATTTTTCAAAATTTGGAGTGTTTTCTTTTCCACTAAGCTCGGCTTTCAACCGGCTTAGTAGCAAAGAGGGGCATCTGTGAACACCCCAAAATTTTCAAAATCTTTCAAATATTCCCTTTTTGCCCCTGATATCATTTTCTAAGCAAATAAGTCATTTTTAAATCTAAATTCCCGTTCGTTTCTCAAGTTCTACTGAAATTAAATTCATTTTGTATTTCTGACTTGATTTCGGATGTGGATCCATTGTCTAGATCCAAATCTGAGTCTCGTTGTCCAACTTTTAAACTAAAATTACAGAAAAATACCAAAAATAGTTTTTAAATAGCTCGAACAGTCCCTCTGACATCCGTTTAGATCCATCATGTTGTATTTCTCGATTCGAGTGTCAAAACTCGAACATTTTCTCAAAACCTGGGTCCAAACCCATTCTTCTGAAGAAATTTCCCCAAAATGGTCTGAAATTCTCGGAAAAACACTTTTGTAAATATTTCTCAGAAAAATACAAAAAATTAGTGTTTAATCTTTGTTTTCTTGTAAAATCTTCGATTTTGTTCCAAAACTATAAAAAAAATGGAAAAATAACACAAAACCAAAAAAATTTGGAAAAGTTACGAGAAAAAAAAATAATTTCTAGCTTTTGAAATTAACCTTTACTAAAAACCTCATCTTAAACTTTTTTTTAGAAAATTTCTTAAAAGGAACCCTCTTTTTGAAAAAAAGCAAAATTTCACAACGGTTCGTTCCCGCGCATTCTCTCTCTCGATTCACCATCGTCGATTTCAAACAAACTCTCCCTTCTTCACCTTCCATCTTCAACGACCGAGCTTCGATTCTCTTTAAAAAAGAGGCATCCAAGCCTCTTCGGGGAGGGGGGCGAAAAAGATCTCTTCTGAAGGAAGGAGGAACGCCAGCAATCCATCTGATTCCATCGATTCATTTTTCCACTCGAAGCTCCTTCAGATCCCCCTGGTATCTCCCCTTTAGCGAGAGAAGAAGTCCCGAATCCTTCTTCCGAACCAAGTAAGAATCCTTTCTTCCCCTTTGTAAATTTTGGTTTCCCTTTTGATTTTGTTCTTTTCTTTCTTTTTTTATCTGTTTTACCCCATTAACGCACCCATAAGCTGTGTTGGGTTGCTTATAGCAACACTAACTCTGCTCTTGTGCAACAGAAAAACGAAATTTCCTGAATTCCAATATTTCTTATTCATATTTTGTTTTATTTCCTTTCTTGATCTATGATTTGCTTTGTTTTGCCTATATCACCAGATTCAATAATCTCGTGACCTCAGTTTCTGCTGGTTCTCGATTTTAATTTTGTTTTAATTGCCTGTTTTTATTTCTATTTATTTCTTTATTATCCATTTGGGAGTGTTTTTTTTTTTTTTTCTCTTCTGCGTATCGTTCCAGTGAAGCACCACGGAAGCACTGATTTGCCCAGAGCAAATCAAGCTGCCCTTTGTGCAAAAATAGCCGAATCGCCATATTCTGACATCTTAATGTCTCGTTTACATCGTTATCTTTTGTTTTGCTTTGATTCCAGTATTTGAATCTTTGCTCATTTTGGACTTCAGTCCCTATTTCCAGTTTTATTTTATCTGCGTTTTTTTTTTATCATGGTGCTATTTCCTTCTGATCTCTGTTCTGTTTCCACTTTTGGATTTCTGTCTTCGTTTTTTTTTTATTATTATCAGCTCAAGCCCTCGTTGTATTATATGGCCCGTGTCTATTTCATCAGCGTCAATATCACCATGTTGTGCGAGAGCACCCACTAACTGATGAATGATGCAGAAGCAACATTCCAGATGATTTATTAGACCTCTTTTGAGACCTCCCTCTCATTTTTTTTTTCAAAAAAAAGGTGTATGTATATTTAGAAATTGACGCAGACCTCAATCCCTCACACTGGTATTCCGTTACCTTTTATCTTGGTGAGGATGATACATGCCTATCCTCTGCATTTGTGTTAAATAAGAGATATCGACCATTGTCCTCTCTTTTGAAGCTTTGCTAACCTCACTACGGTCTATGTATGATTAAAGTCTTGCTTTATATTTCGTCAATGTTCTATTTTGTTTCAATTTCTCATTTACATTTTTTTTCCCACTGGGATGCAATTCTTTTATTTTGTTCTGCCTATCCGATTACTGGTTATGAAAATATTCCGAATCTATTTAAATTTTTGCTTGTGTTCCACCGTATGTTGGTTAGGTTTCATAGAAAATTACCCTCTTTACCTTTCATACCTCCATTGCTGGTAGGCACTTATTGGTATCAATAACCAACAATGATGATATAATGAGGTTTTTCTTGAATACTATCTGGAGAAGCTTTTCTGATAGTGAGTTTGTTCCTGCCCATAAGATACTCCTGTACATGCCATCACCTGTAAATCAATGATCCAAGCATACTGGATCGTGTTGGAGTTCCAGACCTGCTCAAGATCAAATTGCTAGTGGCTTCCAGAAATAACGTCATTGAATGGCTGCAGTGTATCTCGTTCCAGCTCCGTCAGATGGAGCCACGCTATGGATTCTCCAATGTTGATTCATCTGGAGAAATAAGCTAAATTCAGGTTTTTATTTTCCATTGATGGGGTACTCATTCACACATGGTAGCAATCTCCTGTTACCAACTCTCACCCACACCTTTACACCTACACCATCCTTGTATCTTTATACAGATGCACAACACCTCTGCTTTTTTTTTTTCTTATTATTGTCACTATACATGGTGCACACAGCTTGCACAGTATACCATTTTTTTTAACATTTTTTTTTTTAGATTTTTCTGTCAGTCTTCTGTTTAGGTTTTGTCAAACCACATTAGCTTTTCATATTTTTTTTTTCTGTTCGTTTACAATGGCATACTGTGGAAACTCAAAACAGGATCATTGGTTTATCACTGAGTTCAGTGGGCAGTTTGATGTGCTCACTTACAATAAACAACATAATGAATCCGAGGGCCTAACAATACCCCATTTTCCGAGAAGATAACCAACCATGGTGCCAGAGCCATGTTTTGATGATGGTCTTCCATGTATTAAATGACTGCTCTGGAAACGCTTCAGAAAGCCACTCCCAAATCAGGTGGAGGGCAATAAAACTTTTCAGTAGTTTTATCTAAAACTACCTCCAAGTTTGTATTTTCTGTAGCATGGCCACATCGATTTGCTATTCATCCCTCCCCTATTTTCAGTACAATGCACTCAATACTACATGTATATTTTGTATTTTTGGTAGGATGCATCTATATATCGACTGTCATCACCCATATTCCCTGCCATTTTCCTTTTTCCTGTTATCATTTTCCTTACAGGCATAACCACTATCAGCTACATCACATCTCTTTCACCATATGCTGCATAACATCACAAACACCCCACAACACTTGACGTCCACCATCTTTTGTTATCCTGTGACATCCTGCATTTCTCCACTATATTACGCAGGTATACTTAATTCATGCACCTGTCATCATTTTGTCCTGCTGCCAACCCATTTACAGCGCCTAGCAGCCCCTTTCAAATGCATCTTCATTTCACTATTAGAACAAGCATCTCATACCTGCAGCACACTCATTATCATAATCTTTACCACAACCATCACCCCTCATATTCATTCCAGTGTTTGCCATCCATACTATGCCATCATCGGCATAGCTGCCCTCCCATGTTATCTATATCCACCCACAGATAATACACTGTGGTACTCTCGTTACAGTAACATCCACAAGTCCCTATTTGCACCATTATCAGCTGGAACATGTCCTTCACCCTTCTTGTTTGTTTCCAGCTATTACCTCATTGTATACCCTGCTATTTGCCTGTTTTCACTTTTCCCAGCCCAGCCACTTGTTAGAATCCCTTTAACCTCCAGCTGAAGTTCTTCAGTTATATATAATATTCCTTCTCCCATCTCATTCAGCATCATATAAGTCCAGCATTGTTTCCTTCTCTTTTTCATTGGCCTTAGGTAAAAGATATGTAGTCATCCTTTTTAGTCAAAAGGCACAAGATACGTATATACCTCTTTCATGAATTTTTGTTCATTCCCATGTGCACGTATTCAGTCATGAATATCTCATCCGTATCTCTAATCCATTTCGTATCACAGGGTATTGTTATCCTCTTTCATTCATACTAACTCGTTTTGTTTTGCTGGGAAAATATGAAAATTGTCATTCTCTTTTTCTGAAGATAGAATCTTTTGTAATTTTCAATGTAAATTCGCAGACTTGTAATAGCTAGATATAATGAGAATAATTTACATTTCCTGTTTTAGATAGAATAAATGAGCATCATAAATATCATGAATTGCTTATTTTCATGCTTTTTACCTTTATTTTCCAAAATCTCACAAATGGGAACACGAATGGCACGTGCACCATTTCGTAAGAGGTAAATTAGTCCTAAGTTGATGATTTACATTAATGGCCATAGTCAGGATGTAAACAAAACTTAGAATTTTTATCTTTTATAAAATAACACTGGATCCACACTGGATCCTTTTCAAAATTTATCATATTTTCTTTAAATATTTTCCTCTTTTATCAGGGTTTAATATTAAATTAACTCAATATATATACCAATGGCCATAGTCAGGGTATATTGAGAGTTAATTTCATTTCAAACTCTATAAAAGCATAAAAATATGTTTTATTCTTCACCTGAATTTAAATATAAATCATTATATAATACATTCAATGACCATAGTCAATGATGTATTATATTTTCAATCTTATTTCAATTCATGTAAAGAATGAAATATGATTTTCAAAATCCAATTTCAAAATTCTTTAAATTCATTCATCATTTGGGATAGAATTACATCATATTTTCAAATATCTTTTTTCATAAATCGAAGTGATTTTCTTCAGATATCTTCTTCACTTCTCAAAATCAATTTTCTACTCTTGTAAATTCAAACATCATTTTCAGATTCTAACTTTAAATTTGAAGTCCAATTTGACTTTTAAATTCATTTGTATATCCAAAATTCAAAATCTAATTCAAAATCAAATTTCAAAGTTCAAATTAACTTTAAAAAAATTCCTGATTCACCTTCTGATTTCAAGTTCAAAACCAAGTTTATTCTCTTACCTTCAAGATCCAAGTTTTGAGATTGATTCCAAATTCAAGTCTTTTTCTAAGTTTTAAATTTAATCTGGGTTTTCAAAACCCAGACCCATCTTCAAAAGTCCCATTGGGACTTTCAAAATCCAAATCCAAAGATAGATCTTAATCCCTACTTGGATCCAGAATCCAATTCTACTTTGGATCTCAGACTTCAGATCCAATTCCATTTTAGGATCCAGAATCCAATTTCACTTTGGATCTTAGACTTCAGATCCAATTCCATTTTAGGATCTAGAATCTAATTCCACTTTTGGATCTCAGACTTCAGATCCAAAATCCATCTCAGGATCCAGAGCCCAACTCTATCTTGGATCTCAGATTTCAGATCCTAAATCCATTTTAAATATCCAAAACCCATTTTAGGATCCAGAATCCAATTCCACTTTGGATCTCAGACTTCAGATCTAAATCCATCTTAAGATCTAGACTTTGGATTTGAATTCCTGATTTTTCTATTTTCAATACCAAACTTTTAAATCCAATTCCATTTCCAATTCTAGATTTCAAATCCAAATTCCATTTTCATATCTCATATGAACTTCCTAAATCCATTTTCATTTTTAATATCATTTGGATTTCTCAAAGTCCATTCTGATTTAAAAAATGAAATTCAAATTTCATTTCAAATATTCATTTCCTTTCCTAAATCCAAGTTTAAAATCCAAATTCAAAGTTCATTTCTAACTTTGAAACTTCATTTCCTTTCATTTCAAGCTTTAAAATCACTCTTTCTCAAAAAATCAAGATTTATTTTTCTAACTCTGATTTACTTCAAAGACTTAGAACTTCTCTGATCTATCTCAAGTTCTAAGTTAGATTTTACCATTCAGAAACCAATTCTTCACTCCATTATCAAGTCCGTCTTAGAATACCTGGAAATTTTCAAAACATCTTTCAAAAGAGCATACATCCTTGCATTGCACAAGCATGATTCTTTGTGCATTTAGACTTAGGATAAATTCTTAGATAATTTCTTAGCAAAGCAAAAGGCATAAATTCGACCCTTGGTTCAATTACCCCTGGTAAAGGCGCCAGGAACGACCGAACCTCGTACCAACGAGCGAATCCCGTCTCTCCATTTTCCCGCAAATATTTCAAAATGGAGGCGAGTAATTTTCTAAATATTTTCAAATCAAGGTCAAGTGAGACCCCGCAAAAGAGTTCCTCTTCTCTCTTCTTTCATTTCTTTTCTTTTCTCTCTTCTTTTCCTGACTTTTATTTCTCTCCCTTCAAAAAGGAGGAAAATAGAGGTCAGAAAAGGAAGAGAGAGAAATGCCAAGAGAGGAAAACTTTTGCGATGATCACAGTTTTGGTGACCGTGATGGGACCCATCTTCGTCCGGTTGAATCTATGCCTTTGCTTTGCTTTGATATTATCTAAGTCTTTATTCTATAAATGTCAGCTTCATTTTCATGCAAACCTTAGGAGTCTAGACTCTGTCCTAAGCTGACATCATTGCATATAGGATCTAAGTATGATTTGGTAGGACCATATTGAGGAGATTATTCCATGTTCACATTAGATTTAGGTTTGAAATACAACTCTCCTCAATTTTAGGGATTGAATGTAAACAATGTATGCAAGTGTATGCTTCTTTTCATTTAAATCTATCTCTTTAGGACTTGCATTAGAGCTTTCTGGTTTTATCTGCATGTTGATCATGTTTTTGAAAACATCCCTACCTATATTGTCCTGGTCTTCACGTTGCTGGGTTGTCTCACTGAACCATAGTTCGGGAGAGAGCCTCACAACTGGGCCACTTATTTGGGTTTGCGCCCCCCTACCACGTACCTAAGGGCCATAGTCCAAGGTATATCGGTAGGTGCTCAAGGATGTTGGGAAACCATTACCTTAGAACCGGAGAGATATTTTATGCCACGTACTTTGAGCTTTGGCTTGAGTATATCGACATACCTTGATTGGAATAAGATGATATAAATCTTAGAGTTAGGATTAAGGTCCTATCAACCATTTCAAATATTGCATTTAGAGTCAGCCTTAGGGAGCGCTGTTTGTGCGTCCTTGTTTGTATATCTGTGATTGTGTGATATTTTATATCTCTTATATTTTCCAAAAACCCTAGGTATATATTATTCAAATTTTCTTTTTTGTTTTAGAAATCCAAGTGTATTTTCCCCTCTCTTCTTCTAAATTTCTTCAAAATTCTTCTGATCCTGCCTGCAAGTTCTTCAAAACTTTAAATCTTTACCATTTATTTTCAAATTTTTTTTATTTCTCTTCTGATTTTATATTCTTGTTTATATTTTCATAAATAAAATCGCTTTTTTGTCAAGAGATATCCTTTTCAAAATAGTATTTTCTTTCATATTTTTAGTTGGTTACTCCCCCTCATAGAGTAAACAACGCAATTGTTACCAATTTGGTGGCGACTCAATCCCTAGTAATGGGATACAATTTTTAGAATACAAACTAAATCCTTCCTCTTGTCAAAACTTCTCCAAAAAAGTTTCTTTGGTCTAAAAAAAAACCTCCACTTTCCTCTACAGAGAGCGTTGATATTCGAACATGGTTTAGACAAGAGCGGGAAAAAAAACAGTTCCTCGATGCAGCGACAGTGAGGTGGAAGGGATGAGCTCTCCTAAATCAGTCAGGGGACAGGGTCAGAACATGAAAGATGACATCGATCCCGCTATGTATGATATGTTCCAAAAGATGATGGCAAGAATGATGTCGGAGCAAGCCGAGGTAAATCTGAAAGAGGCAGTTCCTAAAAGCAAATTGAGGAAGAAGCCTGTAAAAAAGCAAGTCAGAATCATCAGGAAGAAGGTACAGCCGGACACTACTTCTGAGGAATCAGAGTCAGTCGAGGAAGAGTCAAAAGAGGAAGAGCAGATTGTTTACCAACAGAATCCTCCGAGACAGTCCATAAAGATAGCTGCAGAAGAGCCCGAATCCGTCAACAAGCCCAAGTCTGGAACTCCAGCAGAGGACCTGATGAGCAAGCAGATGAAGGAGATGAATCAAGCGATCAAGGACATTCAAGCCAAGGGTAAGGACAAGCAGACTTACACTGGCAAAGATTTTTATGAATGATTAGATGGGGACGATAACCGGGAGAATCTTCTTCGTAAATTTCTCAAGTTTGACGGGACTGGCAACCCTAAAGCCCACTTAGCCACCTTTTATGCAGAATGTTGTCGCTTCAGAAAGGATATTAGGGCTTTATTCATTTGCTTTCCCCGCAGTCTAGAGGGTGTAGCAGCCAGGTGGTATGCTGACCACATCAATCCTATCGAACTACGAGAGTTCGATAAGGTAGTCAATTTGTTCATTGAGCGCTTCTTATTCAACACTGAAGCTTCACCTACGCTCAATCACCTTTACAACTTAAAGCAAAATGAGACTGAAAGAGCAAAAGAATTCATCCACAGGTGGAGAAGCACCTGCAACAAGATGAAAGTTCTCATTCCAGAGGAGCATGCATTGCAAATAATCCTCAACAATTTCTCTCAGCCCCTGAGAAGCCTCATTGCCACTTTCCCGGCGAAATCCTTCATCAAATTGATTGAGCGAGCCGAATGGCTCGAGGCAGGAATAGAAAGCGGACTTTACGAGGGCATGCCTCTGACCAAAAATATCCAAGACCAGAAAAAGAAAGCGCAGTTCACTCATGCAGCTAATACCTCTGGCAATGATCATGACAGCAATAGAAGAAACAGAAATGACAGCAAGAATGGCCAGAACCACGGCGCAGCTCAAAGGGAGAAGTCTTCCAAGCAGAACAACAAGCCGTCTCAGTCTAACTTTCCGCAAAAAGAAAAGATAAAGCGCGAAAGTTGGAGTAATGATCATGAGTTCATTTCTCTGAAGCAAACGCTCGAAGAAGCCCTTGAATTCATGCTGGCCAAAGGATTGGTTAAACTCCCAAAAGTTGCGGATCCTCCCACGGTCATGAGAAGGTTCACAAATCAGTTCTGCAAGTTCCATCGAGCAGTGGGGCGTGACACCGATCACTACTTCGTCTTCAAAAATATTGTTCAGGATTGCATCGACAAGAGTCTCTTTGTTGAAGACGAGCTAGCCGTCATGACCAAATCTCTCCCGGGCTACTCAAAAGACTGAAGATGCCAGAATTCTCCTACTTTTCTCCCCTTTTGCCAGTCACCTTGTAGGGGGGCAGTTAGCTCAGTCCTTTTGTGACCTTTTGGTCAAAGTACTTGTAAATATTTCAGTCCTTTGTTATCAGTTTTGCTCATCAATGGAATGTCAACTTTCCTTTATATCTCTGATATCACAATACTTCCTTCCTCTGCCACATAGGGGCATTTGTTTGTGAAAATCTATATTTCAAAAATCTCTTCATCGACTTCTATTAAAACCGCATTTTTCCTGTTCTTTTCAGAATGCGGGACCAATCCTGACATCATTCATGAGAGAAATGATATTACCTATGAGGGTTTTTAAAAATCATAAAATTTTGAAAGTCTTCATAAACAAAAAGTTCAAATATTCTTTTATCCAACTTTTGTCAAAGATCAACTCTCATGTTGATCATATTTTCAAAAATAGG
The DNA here is from genome assembly GCF_984573655.1 of Nuphar pumila. Classification (NCBI taxonomy): domain Eukaryota; kingdom Viridiplantae; phylum Streptophyta; class Magnoliopsida; order Nymphaeales; family Nymphaeaceae; genus Nuphar; species Nuphar pumila. Next base: position 77,462,912 of record NC_143260.1, on the reverse strand, counting down.
TTTTGAACCATTGCATTGAAAGATCAACCCTCGTGTTGATCATATTTTCAAAAATAGGTTTTGAACCATTGCATTGAAAGATCAACCCTCGTGTTGATCATATTTTCTAAAAAAAAATCGATTTCGAACCATTGCATTAAAGAATCAACCCTCGTGTTGATCATATCTTTCAAAAATAGGCTTTTAAATCATTGTACTCAAAGACCAACCCTTGTGTTGGTCTTATCTTCCAAAATGGGTTTCAAATCATTGTATTCAAAGATCAACCCTTGTGTTGGTCTTATCTTCCAAAATGGGTTTCAAATCATTGTAAAGGCGCCAGGAACGGTCGAACCTCGTACCGACGAGCGAATCCCATCTCTCCATTTTCCCGCAAATATTTCAAAATGGAGGCGAGTAATTTTCTAAATATTTTCAAATCAAGGTCAAGTGAGACCCCGCAAAAAAGTTCCTCTTCTCTCTTCTTTCATTTCTTTTATCTTCTCTCTTCTTTTCCTGTCTTTTATTTCTCTCCCTTCAAAAAGGAGGAAAATAGAGGTTAGAAAAGGAAAAGAGAAGGAAGAGAGAGAAATGCCAAGAGAGGAAAAATTTTGCGATGATCACAGTGGGCGATATGGATCCTCCAACTCCAGCTCCAGTTTCTCCATGCGCTCTGAGGGAGTACTTCACTCCCACAGACTATGTTCAGGCATCCTGCATTCGGAGACCCAATATAGGAGTGCCTCATTATGAGATTAAGGCCAGTATTATTCAGATGCTTCCATCATTTTATGGCCTTAGTCACGAGGATCGCTATAGGTATTTAGACGAATTCCTCGAAATCTGTTCTACAGTGAAGATACAGAATTTTGATGATGACGCGTTGAGATTGACTCTGTTCCCATTCTCATTGAAGGACAAGGCCAAGTATTGGCTAAAGTCCTTAGATTCCATAGAAATAGGGTCATGGGATAAGTTACAGCAGGAGTTTTTGAGAAAATACTTTTCCATCAATAGGATGAATCAGTATAGGTGAGCCATCACTAGCTTCTCAGAGCTAGATGGTGAGCAATTTCATGAAACCTGGGAGAGGATGAAGATCTCCTTAGGAAGTGTCCCTATCATCAGGTGCCGAGATGGCAGCTAGTGCAGAGCTTTTATGATAGATTGTCTGACAGGAATCATCAGATAATTGATTCTTCATGTGGTGGGACCTTCATGTTGAAGAGCGAAGATGAAGCATGGAGACTGTTTGATATGTTGGCAGAGAATTCCCTCCACCATGCTTCTAGTTCTTATTCTGATAGAACCACACCTAGTATTCAGAAGAAGGGTGGTGTCCTCGAGATTGGTCCATCTACTGCATTACAATACAAGGTAGATATGATTGCTTAGAAGTTGGATCAACTTCTCACGGGACCATCTACTAGTCAGCAGGTGTGTGCTCTATGTGCCAGTCTGGCACATGCGATTATTGAGTGTCTTTCGGCAGCTCAGTACCCTGAATTTGTGCAAGAACAAGTTCAGGCTGCTCAGGGTTACGCCAGACCCCAGAACAATCCATATTCACCTACATATAATCCAGGTTGGCGTAACCATCCTAATTTTTCATGGAAGAATCCACAGCCTTCCACTCAGCTTCCTCCATCATCTCAGCCGTCTCGGCCGCCAACATTCACTCAGACATTTCAAAGGTCTAGCTATCCTCAGAACTCTCCTTCATTTCTTCCTCCGATCTCACAAGAGTCTACCCCACAGACATCTTTCGAGGAGAGACTTCTCCAAGCATTTCAAGAGGTGAAAACCTCTAATCAGAGTGCTTTCGAGAAGTGTAGCCAGATTTTGAGCTCGCATACTCAGTCCATTGCAAAGTTAGAGTTGCAGATGAGATAGTTAGCTGAAGCCATCAGTAGGAGACCTGAGGGTAGTTTGCCAAGTCAGGCACTCATGAACCCGAAGGGCAAGGATCAAATGACGGGAGGCTTGTACAGTACTGATTCACAGCAACATGCCAAATCTGTTATGCCCCTTAGGAGTGGATGTGAGTATCACGTCGAGGGTAGAGAGAGGATCGATGAGCCAGATTCGAGTATTCCATCTTCTGTGGCTCAATCATCATCATCCCCCACCCCAGTTCATAGGCAGGATAGGAGTGAGCCTTCTCACAAAGAGGAGGACCCCCCGATGTATATCCTCAAACCCCCCTATCCCAAAGCATTAGAATCTCCCAGAGTTAGAGGGAAGCAAGGCACGAAAGTCCAGGACATGCTTGAGATATTCAAGCATGTGCAGATCAACCTGCCTTTGCTAGATTCCATTTAGCAGGTGCCAGCTTATGCCAAATTCTTAAAGAAACTATGTACCCAGAAGAGGAAATCTAGAGGAAAAGTTCCTAACAGGGTCCATCTGACTGAGCAGGTGAGTTCAGTGATTCAGCATCAGACACCACCAAGCTCAAGGACCCTGGAGCCCCTATCATTGCATGTACCATAGGGAACATTCGGATAGAACGTGCTTTGCTCGATCTTGGAGCAAGCATGAACATTCTGCCCGGATATTTCTATGATTCATTTGGGCTTGGAGAAATGAGATCGACCCCGATTACACTTCAGCTGACAAATCGTTCTGTCAAGGTACTGAGAGGTGTCTTGGAAGACGTGCTAGTTAAAGTGGATGAGTTTTATTTTCCAGTTGATTTCATTATACTCGATATGGAAGGAGTGGATAGCCAGCACCAGACTCCGATCATTTTGGGCAGACCATTCTTGGCTACTGCCAATGCATGTATAAATTGTAGAACCAAAGCTATGGACTTGTCATTCGGCAATAGGAAAGTCAGGCTGAATATTTTCAATGCCGCAATGGGTCCAGTGGGAGATATGGAGTGCTTCCAGGTTGATATCGCATATGATTTAGTGGAAGCACAGTCGGAGTTGTACATGACAGAGGATTCTTTAGATTTGTATTATACAGGAGAGGATAGTTGTAGAGTTAGTGTAGATGTGTCTGTAGTGTCGTCAGAATTACCTCCTTGGAGAGCTAGCATTGAGCCTCTTCCACCACTTGCGGAGATCCCCGCCAAATCATCGATAAAGTCTCCTTCGAAACTTGAGTTGAAACCCTTATCGTATTCACTCAAGTATGCATATCTCGAAGTTGGTGAGACTCTGCCTGTGATCATCTTGTCACTGCTCACAGAGGAGCAAGAGCAAAGATTGCTTGATATTTTATGAGAGCACAAGGCAGTGATTGGATGGGGAGTGGTTGATTTGAAAGGGATTGATCCTTCGTTCTGCATGCATCAGATTCATTGTGATGAAGAAGTTAAGCCAGTATGAGATATGCAGAGAAGATTAAATCCCAACATGAAAGAAGTGGTGAAGAATGAGGTAGTCAAGTGGTTGGATGCCAGAATCATATACCCCATTTCTGATAGCCAGTGGGTCAGTCCTATTCAGGTTGTGCCAAAGAAATCTAGACTCACTGTTGTGGAGAATGAGAAGGGGGAAAGCATTCCGATGAGGACCACCACAGGGTGGCGAGTCTGCATTGATTATAGGAAACTGAATGTGGCAACACGGAAGGATCACTTCCCGATGCCATTCATCGATCAGATTTTGGAGCGACTCGTCGGACAAAGCTACTATTATTTCTTAGATGGATATTCAGGGTATAATCAAGTAGCTGTCCATCCTGACGACCAGGAGAAGATTATATTTACCTGTCCTTATGGCACCTTCGCATTTACACGTATGTTGTTCGAGCTCTGCAATGCCCCAGCTACTTTTCAGAGGTGCATGTTAGCTATCTTCTCTGACATGGTGGATGATGTCATGGAAGTTTTTATGGACGATTTTTCTGTTTATGGCTCTTCATTTGAGGATTGCCTCCAGAAACTTACTCGAGTACTGAGTAGGTGTACAGAGACAAATTTGGTTCTGAGTTGGGAAAAGAGTCATTTTATAGTCCAGGAGGGGATTGTGTTGGGACATATTATGTCCAAGAGAGGGATTGAGGTTGATAGAGCGAAGGTGGAATCTATTTCTCGATTGACTCCACCCACCATTGTGAGGCAGATTCGGTCATTCTTAGGGCATGTCGGATTTTATAGGCGGTTCATCAAAGATTTCAGCAAAATCTCTCAATCGCTTTGTTCATTATTGGAGAAGGATCAACCCTTTGATTTTAGTGATGATTGCATGAAGGCCTTTGAGATACTCAAAGAGGCCTTGACTACTGCACCCATTTTGAGACCTCCGGATTGGACGCTTCCATTTGAGATTATGTGTGATGCTTCTGACTATGCTATGGGGGCTATTTTAGGACAAAGGATTGAAAAGAAGCCCTATGTGATATACTATGAAAGTAGAACTCTGTCTGATGCTTAATTGAATTATACCATGACAGAGAAGGAACTATTTGCAGTAGTATTCGCATTGGATAAATTTAGGTCCTATCTTCTTGGTTCGAAGATGGTTGTCTATTATGATCATGTTGCATTGAAGTATCTTCTGAGCAAGAAAGACACAAAACCGAGACTCATTTGATGGGTTCTGTTACTACAAGAGTTTGATCTCGAGATTCGAGATAAAAAGGGAAGCGAGAACGTAGTAGCAGACCATCTATCTAGACTGATCGTGGAGACCACGCTGGATCATAAACTGATCAGTGATTCTTTCCCTCGATGAGCAGATCATGACAGTCAGAACATCGCAGTTACCATGGTTTGCAGATATTGTGAACTATCTGGTTTCGAGGCAGATCCCTGAGCATTGGAATAAGAATGAGCGAGAGCGATTCTTATCTCAGGTGAGACATTATTATTGGGATGAACCAGAGTTGTTCAAATATTGTGCAGACCAGATCATTAGGAGATGCGTTCCAGAGGAGGAGTATGAGTCCATCCTCAGTTTTTGTCATTCTTTAGCCTGTGGAGGGCATTTCAGTAGTAGGAAGACAGCTGCAAAGGTTTTGCAGACTAGACTTTTTTGGCCCACACTCCACAGGGATGCGCATGAGTTCTGTAGAAAATGTCTTCGATGTCAGCAGACTGGGAACATGTCCAAGAGGGACATGATGCTCTTGCTCCCGATTTTGATTGTAGAGATTTTCAATGTTTGGGGCATAGATTTTATGGGCCCATTTTCGCCATCATTCGGTAATTTGTATATTTTAGTGATAGTTAATTATGTGTCCAAGTGGGTCGAGGCTGTGGAAACCAAGATCAATGATCATAGAGTGGTGCTTAAGTTCATTAAGCACAATATTTTCAGTCATTTTGGTGTGCCACGTGCGATGATAAGCGATGGTGGCAAGCATTTCAGAAATGTACAGATAGCTTCTCTTCTGAGAAGGTATTCTATCAATCATAGATTCACCACTCCTTATCATCCGCAGACCAGTGGACAGGTAGAGGTTTCGAATAGGGAAATAAAGCGAATTTTAGAATAGACAATTCATCCAGACCGCAAGGATTGGTCCCAGCGTTTAGATGATGCACTTTGGGCATATAGGACTGCATTTAAGACTCCCATTGGCATGTCCCTTTATCGCCTTATTTTTGGGAAAGCATGCCACCTCCCTGTCGAGCTGGAGCACATAGCATATTGGGCTATCAAGAAGTTTAATTTTGACCTCATCCAGGCTGGCAAAAAAAGATCATTATAGCTCACCGAGTTAGAAGAACTCAGAAATGATGCATATGAGAATGTCAAGTTATACAAGCTCGCACTAAGGCATTTCATGATAAGCACATTATCAGAAAAGTGTTTGAGCCGGAGCAGAGAGTTTGGTTATTCAATTCTCATTTGCATCTATTCCCAGACAAGTTAAGATGAAGATGGGATGGACCTTATATTGTGAAAAAAGTATTTCTACACGGGGCAGTGACATTATTTGATCCACAAACCCAAGGTACATTCAAGGTGAATGGGCAAAGACTGAAGCCCTACATATCAGATGCCTTATAGGTTTGTGAGTGTGAGGTCTGGGATCTCAGGAAGGCATAGGATTTGAGCAGAGGATTGTATCATATATAGATCGTAGAGTAGTCTTGTTTTTCAGTTTAGCATTTTCTTTTGTTCAGTTATTTTATTTCATATGAACTTACATTTGTTCTGATTCATGCAGGTTTTATCTAATATTCAATGTGTGAGGATTAGTTACCAGGTGCAGGGCAAAGTTTTCAGAGCAGACCATTGACCAGATTAGCAGAAAACTATGTTGTCATAGAATGATGCAAAGTCAAGTCAATCAGTTTCAGAAGCCCGACACATATCAGGTTGTATCTATCCTTTCTTCCGTATTTATTTTATTGTTATTTAGTGTGCATTTGCATTGCATGTTACATATTTTGTATGCCACTAGGGACAGTGTCATTCAAGCATGAGGGGGTGGTTTAGATGCACATTAATTTTTTTTTTATATATATCTGGTAGCTAAAAACTCATAAAATTAGGTCATTGAGAACAAGTTCGTAGCATATATGATTGTTTTTGGCATAATCTAACAATTTAGAAGTTTTTAAGCCCCATGTAAAAAAAAAAAAATTGATCTGTTCCAAAAAGAGGAATTATTTATGAGAAAATTCAAAGAAAAGATAGTATTTGAATGTTAGAAAGTTTTGAATCACTTTAGTATAAGTATGCACAGTATGTTTTGTGGAAAACCAAGCAATGGAAAGATGTTTTGAAAGATGAGCTTAAAGGAAAAGAGCTATGTTTAGTTGTTGATGTCTTCGCGATTCCAAGTAGTGGAACTCAGACACAAGTTGAAGTGTTTGAGTATCTTGACGAAAAGGATAACGAAGGAGATCATCTTCTTGTCTAGTCGATATCTGTGGCCTATGTGATTCGAGTAAGTAGAGTTTGAAGGGTGTTTTACACCTGGTGCTCTAAAGCCATCTGGTTTGGGATCCACCGATTTGAAAGCTTGTTACATGAATTGCATAGAAAGCTTAAGAGATAGAGACATTGCACATGATGAGAAGAAGACTATACGTAACTCATTCAAATAGAAGGTCTAGTGACTCAAACAATTAAGTCTGAGGGATACTCTGTATCTGGTGCCCTAGGGTCGTCTGGCCTGGGAGTCACTTACCCAAAGCTCGCTACACGGGTCACAAAACTGGATATTTGAAATAATGCTCAAGTGAGAGGAATTGAAAAAAGGTGAAAAATTGAAAATCAAAAGAAAAGGAAAAGAATGAGCTTAATGAGAAAAATTCATTGCTTAAGAATAATGGTGAAATACTATGCAGAAAATATACAAGTGAGGATAAATGAGTGATAGCATGATAATACTTGACTTTTTAAGAAAAATCATAGATAATTACAGTTTTAGAAAAGTGAAGGAAAAAGATTTTTACTGTGGTGGCGTAAGAATTCTAAATTTGTTTTGAGAGTGTACATTGCATGAAATATTTGCTCGAACTGATTTCTTAATTGCCTAATATTTCTGAAAAATCATTTTCGCATGACATTGATGTTTGTGGGTAGCATCTCTGCAAACCCTCACGAGACCTTACTCGTCCACTGAGGTAACCCAGGTGTTTAAAGGGCTTGTTGCATGAGCTAAATGTAATCGTGATTCCTACGAAAGTGAGTTAGGATTTTTATTGTTTAGTGTATATGTATTTGTTTATTTTCCAGTTGCATAACATAGTTAGTTGTTTGTTAAGGGACTAACAAACATTCAAGCATGAGGGAATTTGATAATGCATGAAATGCACATCATGTTATGAATATATTCATGCATTTTTAGATGATTTTAAGGTTTAGAACCCATGATTGGATGCATTTTGACATAAAGGAGCCATGGTTTGAATTTCAAGAAAATCAGAGTTAAATTGAGTGAGTTATGGCAATTTTAGTGTTTGGGCACGGGTTTCAAGGTGATTTGGATCCAGATCCGACCCAAATAGGCTGTTTTGGACCTTGGGTCAGTGTTTAAAACCTAAAAATCTACCTCACACGTGATCAATTACCCATTTAGAAAAGGTTTTCAGAAAACCCCTTCCAAAAGAGGCGCATAGCAATAAAGTTTTTTATAAACCTCTTTCTGAAAAGTGCCCAAAGTATAAATATAAGTTTTCTAAAACCCTAACACGTTTTTGCCTTAGGATTTGCACCCCCTCATCTGATTCTTGCTCCAGCCACCTTCTTCCCCACTCATTCCATGCCACCTCCATTGAAGACTTGGATTTTGCTTGAAATTCAATCATTTTCCTTGTGTTCTTTCGATTCATTCTCACATATCTTGTCGTTTCTTCTCATCCTTGCTGGTTATTAACCATAAATGTTGTATTTTGCAGGTGTATCAGAGGTTGAAGACACTTTTCTTGCATGGAGTGCCGTCTACTCCAACAAGAACGATCGGCTCTACCTCCATCCGATCCTCTACGCCACCCGATCGCGAATCGGTTCACTTTCCGCCCTCGGTGGACTTCAAACGTGTTGCAGCTGTAAAAGAGAGTTGTATGGTGACGTTCCATCATCAACGAAGAAGACGGGACATAGCTCCAAAGGCATCTTCCACTCTTTCCACCCCCACAATCGTCGGACTGCCCTTGAGGTAGGTTTTCCCCTTCTCGTTCTTTTAGATAAATTCGAGTCTACCTAAAGTTTTTTCTTCTAGTCTCAACCCATTTTCTGTTTTTCTACTTATTTGACAGCAAACCACTGTCGTGTTTCTGTATTTCTCGTGTTTGAATGTCACTTTTGGGTCTAGATTAGGCATTTTCTTGGATTTATAATGTGTTTATTCCCATGAAGTGGAAATCGGCTAGATCTAGTCTAGCCGATTCCAGCGTTTTTGTTATCTTTTATTTTCTGGAATTTATTTCAGTACTAATCTGTGTTAAAATGTGTTTAGTCTGATTTAATTTCCATTGGGGTTTAGATCTAGGTGTGTCGTTGAGTCTTGGTTGCACTTTCGTTTTAGCCAAAACCCAAAATCGGCTAGATCTATTCTAGCTGATTTGGACGTTTTTCATTTTCTGTTGTCTGAATTTTTTTTGCAGCATAGTGTGTTAATTAATTGTTGTTCCAGTAATTTAGAGTATAAATTAGTTTGATTTCATGTTGGGTCTTGTTTGTGTTTAATTTTGGTGTTGCATTGAGTCAATTGTTTAGAGTGTGTCTTGTTCATGTTTAACGAATATTTTCTTTTTGTCTTAGTTTAGTATTAGTTTCTTGTTGCTGAAATTTCAGTAGGTCGTGTCCCAGCAGTTTTTCATTTGATTTAGTTGATAATTAGGCTGCTTTCAATTTCGTGTGAGATTGTTCAAAAGAAAAAAAAAATTTAGTCGTTTTTCTTAGTTTAGATAAAAGTCATTTTTTTTTAGTGTGTTAGATAGGTCTTCTTCCCCAAGCTGGACGTCTGCCATTAGAGGTCTAGCTGGAGTTTAGGTTGTTTGGTAAGTTTGATTTGAATTAGATATTTTATTTTTAGAGTGTCTACATTCGTTGTATTGTGTGTCATTGTAAAAAACGTTTCATTATTTTGTTTAGTTAAGTTTAATTCTAGTATTAATGTAATTAGTCTGTTTGAAAATCGTTTTTCCTTCATTCCATTCCTAACCTTTCCTTGCTTTAGGTAGATATTTGTTTACTTAGATTAGGATAGTCTAACTTAATTAATTAGGTGTTGTCAATTTTTAGAAGGAGGGTAAGTAGGTAATTGTGGTGGTAAATCGATTTTGGTAACTGTTGACCTCTCCAAATTCGTGGGATCCATTCAAGGGAGGTTTTGAAATTTCTCTTATCCAGCCAAGCTAGAAAGGATTAAGCTTTTCAAATTTAGAAACAAACTTTCATTTCAAAAATTACTTCTTAAAAGCACCTTACACGATTTTTGGGAAAGGAGTTTAATTGTTAAATTCTTTCTTAAAGAAAACGTGTGGGATCCCTTTGTGCTGGACGGTTTCACCTTCTCAAGTTTCCCAAATTGATTTCTAAGGCAATTAAGGAGAATAATCTCTCTAGCTGGACGAATTGTGATATCCCAATCTTGCCAAATTCGTTTCTTCTCATTTACTACCCCTTTTCTATCTTTCTATCTTAACCTAGCATAGTTTTAGTAATAACCATTTTAGTTAATATTCAATTAGCCATAGGTTTTAGCAATAGTGAGTCCTCATTTGGGTAGGTCATAATTAGATTAATTGTATTCAATATAGGCATGTAAGGTAGATAGAGTCATTCCATTAATTTGTTATTTTTGTTTTTAATTAATTAGGTTTAGAGTCTTAGGTTACCATTTTAATTAATTGGCTAACTTAGTCAACCTAGTGGGTCCTTAGGGTGACGTGAACCCAATTCCAAGTTAACTCTAAATCGTCCCCTAATTAACCTTAGTTCCTCATTAATCCTAGTTCTAATTAACCCTAGTTAGGTAATCATTGCCTTTGTTACTTAGTTAATTTGAGTTGGTGTTCTTTTTAAGTCTAATGTTAATTTAGTTTTGAATGTGAAGTGTGTGTTCTTAGTTCAGCATTTAGTTAATATTAGTGCATGAGGTTGATTTAAGTTAGTTCTTTAGATATTTTAATTAGTCTTACATGTTAGTTTAGGGTAGCTTACAATTGGCGTGTTATTTAGATTGGAATTATCGTTACTTCTTGTGTTTCATTTCAATGTTCATGCATTTCTTTTAATTGTATTTAGTCTCTGCATTTTTACTGTCATATAGTAGTGTTAGGACTGTTTTTGCATTTAATTTACAGTCATAGTGTCAAAAGTGGATTTCCCCAAGTGAATAGTGCACTGATTCAAGAAACCGATTTCTACCCTGTCTCGCACTCATCATTTTATGGGCAAATTTTTGAATTTTTCTGAAAATTTTTGCTCTATTCTCTTCATCAAGGTGTTTACTATCTGCAGACAAAAAATCAGCTCATTTCAAGTTGATTTGATCTGATTTTTAAGCGTTTTCCAAAAACAGCTTTTTCGGGTTTTTCAGTTTCGGGTCCTGCGATTTTCAGAAATTTCTCGAATTTGAAACGCTTATATCTAGAGTTCCAGATAGAATTTTTCAAATCCGTAAAAACTGTCAGATTTTTTAATCTGTCAGAAATAGAACAGAAGAAATTTCGAGAATTTTGGACTTTGTTTTCCCCTTCAAACACTCGATTTACGAAAAGCTATCAGAATTCACTTTTGCACTAGTTTGGGGTAAAACAGTCATTTCATTAGGAAATTAATGTTTGGTAGTTTTACTGTTTTTCTGCATTCTAGTTAGTGCATCTGCATCAATTAACGTAGTTAGACATATTCTAATTAGTTAGTAGAATTAACTTTGACATTTTGTTTAATTTTTCGTTTTACTTAGAATTTAATTCAGTAATTCTGCATAGAATTAGGTTTATTTTAATTCTTTGATTTATTTGTTGTAATTATATACTAACTTCTTGTTTTCTTTGTTTTAGGTTGAAAAGCGTACTAAAGATTACAAGGTTAATCTTGTCCAGCGTGAAAAAGTGAGATTTGGTGAAAGGACGAAATTGCCCTTGGCAAGCAGAAAAAGAAATTAGATTTGCTTTTCTATTTAATTGTAGTTTTTATTCTGTAATTTCATTAGAATTGTACTTATTGACTTAGATTCAGAATTGTATATTAATAAATTGAAATTTTTAGAAGTAATTTGGATATTTTCCGTTCCCTGTGGATTCGACCCGTACTTGCCACTTCTGTGGAAAGTCGGTTTTTATTATCTTTGGTTGACGATTTTCCAATTGTTTTTATTGAAAATATCTTTTAAAAATTACCACTCCAAAAGTCAAACCAACCTTCACCATTTTCAGCAGGTAGTCACTTATGATATTCCACTGCACTTATAATACATCTATACACTATCTCTGCATCATTGATATACACAGTAATGTCTAGGCATTTGTATATTAGTCATATCTTCACATTTGGTTACCTCAGCATACCTGTTTATGCAAGATACTATTGCCATCACCTCTGCATGCATACTTAGGTCTTCTTTTCATCCTTTCACACTAACAAACTGTTATATTGTGTATTTCCACTACAATTCAAGCATAATCACTGGTGCATTGTCATTAGTGTGAGACTTTCAATCCCTTCTCTATATATTGTACTTGTGCCAATTCTCATTTGCAGGAAAAATCTGGAGGATGCTGATTCTTTTAGCTCTATATTTTTTTATTATTACTTATTTATTTTGCTTTATGTCAACAATGTAATAGTTAAATGTAAATTTGGAATAATATTTACTTTTACTGCTTAGATTAGGATACATATCATATAGTTTCTTTCTGCAATATCCTGATTACATGAATCATGCATTTTCTTTGAAAACCACTATGGATGAACACGAATGGCACGTGCACCCGCTATTAAGGAGTTAGTAAACTCGGAGGAGTCTGTATTTATGGCCCTAGTTAGAATACGAACGAATCCCAGATCTACTATCTTCTCATTAGCCACATTGAGCCTAGACTATTAGGCTATCTTCAAAATCACATCATATTTCCATTTTGAAAAATATTATGGAATTAAATCAATTAAATCCTAAACATGTCCACGGCTGTAGTCGGAATATGTAAAGAGTTTACTTTGATTTAATACACATTTTCCATTAAATTTCTCAAAAATCTCTTGAATATCTTTATCAAAGTGCATCCATCCATTCAAATCATTGGCATCATGAAATTACATGCATTTCTCATGTTTTTTCTCAAAAAAAATCCATTCTAAGGAAATCGAATCCTCAAGTGACTCTAAAAATTTTCAAAGTTGGATTTTCTCAAGTTAAGTTTCCTATGATTTTCCTGGAAAACACTCCTTTCTTAGAATTCATTTTCAACTCTTCAAAGGAAATTTTCTAGCATCTTCAAAAACTCAAAAATCAATTTTCAAATATTTCAAGGCTAAGATTCTCAGAATTTCAATTTCCTAAGTTTTGATTTTCCTTCTCCAAAGAGTTTTCCTGTGAATTTTCAATCATTTTCCAAAGAAAATTTTCAAAGCTGGAGTTTTCCTTGCAAACATTTTCTCTTTCAATGTTTATCTTTTCTCAAGAATTCTCTCCACTTTCCCAGGATTTTCTCACATCCTTAGAAACTTTCTTATGATTTTCAAATCCTTTTATCTGAGTTTTTCTGAGAAATTGATTTCCATCTTTTGCCTGAGAAATACTTTTCCAACTCCAAATCATACATCATGTTTTCCAATCTGCATTTTACCAAGTTTCATAGCACATGCCTGAATTCTCTGTGCATTTAGGATAGAACACAATTTTGGTAATTTAACTAAGTCAAGCACATATTTGGTCCTTGGTTCAATTACCCTTGCTAAAGGTGCTAGGAACTGTCGAACCTCGTACCGACAGGTCGAGTCCCATTCTTCAAAATTTCCTGCTATTTTCAAAACGGAGGCGAGTATTTCAAAACAATTTTCAAACTCTAGTCATGTTTGACTCATAGGATCGTTTCCCCTCTCTCTCGCAGGGAAGGGAAAAATTTTGCGACAATAACAGCAGGGGGGTGCCTCTGTGATTTTTTGACAGGCAGGGGGGTGCCTCTGTGATTTTCTGACAGGCAGAGGCGGCTCTTCCCCCTACCTCTTTGTTTTACGGTAGGCGGGGGCCTTTTTCTCCCTCTGCCTTTGTGTTTTCATACAGGTCGGCAGGGGGCAAGCCTCTGTCGATTGGGCTTTTGTGGGTCAGCAGGGCCCAAGCCCCTGCCGCCTTCCATTCTTCTTGTTGGCAAGTCGGCAGGGGCTGAGCCCCTGCCCCTGTCTATTTTTTTTTAGAAGGTCGACAGGGGACTCAGTGGGTGGGTGCATGCTAGGTTTTTGTCAAGGTTAGGGTTTAGGCTTTGTTCGTAAGGCATTTTTTAAGAGGTATTATTTTCGTTTCGATTTTTGTTTTGTTTTGTTTTAATCTGTTTTGATTTTTTACTACGAGTTTTAGCATTCAACTGAGTTTCTGGTGTGATTTTCAGCAGGTTTTACTGTTTTTCAGTAAATATAAGGAGCTCTGAGCACTGTGCTTGTAAAAGATTTTCGATGAAAAGCAAATCAAATCAGGTAAATACCCGTGGTGAGTAAGTGATGCAAGTGCATCACATGTTATTTAATTTATTGGATGCAACACTTTTTTGTTCACACACTCACTTAGTTGTGGATATCTAGGACTGATTTGATGGAGTTTGGAGATCATGCTGAGCATGATTTTAATATATGAGAATAGAAGTGTTCTTATTTTTGGAGTACGGATTCCATGCTAGGTATGGTAGTAGTTAGCGGGATATTGAAGTGTGTTTGCTGCAGGTACATGTTTGACATTTTTTTGATATGAATGATTTGAATGTATTGCAATGTTTGATGTGATTGTATCCATGCTTGCATGTAGTTACTTTCAATTTGATTATTACTTCCATGTGAAATTGTATAATGAAAGTATGATTCAAATGAATATATCGTGTTATGAATAGTTTGCACATGAAAAAATTAAGTTATCAATGTATGCATCATAGTTCTTGTGATTGTATGACATTATATATATATATATATATGTGTGTGTGTGTGTGTGTGTGTGTGTGTGATATATATCAAATATACAGCATGCATTATATATTGCATGATAAATTTGATACTTTCTTCATTATAGCATTCTGATGATTTTCTTTTAACTGGTTAGGATACTATTCATAACATCATACGACAAAATGATTGCAAACCGTGAATAGATGTATCATAGGATAGTTGACAATGAGGTATCACATGAATATATAGATGATGTTAAAAGTTTTATTGAATTTGCAACGGCAAGTGTCAGTACAGTGGATCCCACAGGTCAAATTAGGTGTCCGTGTAAGATTTGTAAGAACAATCGATTTGTAGAACCTCATGGCGTTAGACATCACCTATACAGGAAGGGTTTTGTGAGTGATTATCAGAATTGGATGTTTCATGGTGAAGAATTTAGAAACAATTTTGATGCATGGGTGAATGTGGTGCATGATAATCCATATATGGATTTGATATTTGATGTCGCAGGAACAAAACTAGGTTCTGCTATGGGTCCTAGTGATGTAACAACTGTGGTAGATGAAGAATCACCAAACGATGTAGCTAGTAAATTTTATGATTTACTTAGGGATGTTGATGAGCCACTTTGGAATGGTTGCGAGAGTCACACTATCTTGTCTGCAGTTCTTCAACTACTGAATTTGAAGTCTGAGTATAATTTGAGTCAATCATGTTTTGACTGTTTGTGCATGATTGTGAAGAGTATGTTGCCTAAAGATGAGAAATTGCCACAAAATTTCTATCGTGCGAAGGTTATGATCAACGCTCTAGGTATGGGGTATCAAAAGATACATGCTTATCCAAATCACTGCATGTATTTCAAGGATCAGGAAAATAACATATCATGCCCGTCATGTGGACATCCTCGGTTCAAACCAAAGACAAGAGGCAATGGTAGCACGAGATCAAAAGAAGTTTCATAAAAGTTGCTTCGCTACTTTCCTATCACCCCTAGATTGCAACGATTGTATATGTCTTCAAGGACAACTAAACACATGAGATGACATGCAAATAAAGTTCGACATGATGAAGACAAGATCACGCATCATGTTGACGCGGAAGCTTGGAAGCACTTTGTTTGTACTCATCAAAATTTCACAATGGAAGTGAGAAATGTTAGACTCGGTCTATGTACAGATGGATTTAATCCATTTTGGGGTAGATCAACTCCATACTCATGTTGGCTAGTATTTGTAACTCTATACAACCTTCCACCAAGCTTGTGTATGAAGCATCAAAATTTTTTCTTGTCTTTATTGATCCCTGGTCCGACCTCACCTGGCCAAAATCTTGATGTATATTTAAGGTCATTGATTGATGAACTAAAAGTACTGTGGGATGATGGTGTTATCACGTACGATGCCCATAAAAAACAAAAATTCAATATGAAGGCCGTTGTTTTATGGACAATCAATGACTTCCCTGCATATGATATGTTATCTGGTTGGAGCACACATGGGAGGTTGGCATGTCCGTACTGCATGGAGAATACAAAAACTTTTAGATTGATGCATGGAAGGAAGTCATGCTGGTTTGAGTGTCATTGCTGATTTTTACTCAGCGACCATTCGTTCCGACGACAAAAGAATGTGTTTCGAGCAGGCACAATTGAAATGGAAGGTCCACCCACAAGATTATCTGGCATAGAGATTTTAAGAAGATTGTGATACTTTACAGATGTATTAACAGATGCCCGTAGTTCGACACCCTTCCTTGGATTTGGGAAGGATCATAATTGGACAAAGAAATCTATATTTTGGAAACTACCATATTGGCCAACCTTATTGATACAGCATAATTTGGATGTGATGCATGTGGAGAAAAATATGTTTGATAATGTGTTTAATACAGTAATGAATGTTAAAGGGAAAACAAAGGATAATCCGAAGGCCCGTATGGATTTAAAAGTAATATGTAAAAGACCAGAATTGGAACTCAAAGAGTATAATGGCAAAGAACTGAAACCAAAGGCAAGGTATGTGCTTGGACCTGATCAAATAAAGCAGATATGTCAATGGTTGAGATAGTAGAGATTTCCAAATGAATACGTCTCTAACATTGCTCGGGCTATGAAGATCGACGATAGACAATTATATAGGTTGAAGAGCCATGATTGTCATATCTTTATGCAACGATTGATACCCCTAGCATTCCATGATATGTTAGAAAAACCTATATGGGTGGTATTATCTGAGTTGAGTAGATTTTTTAGAACATTATGTGCATCGAAAGTCGTAGTATCTGAGGTAAAGAATCTCAAGGATTCATTTATCACTACTATTTGTCATCTAGAGAAGATATTTCTGTCAGCATTTTTCGATGTTATGGAACATTTGATCATACATTTGCCATATGAACTAAGGGTTGATGGTCCTGTACAGTATCGGTGGATGTACCCATTTGAAAGGTATATGTTTTCTTATATTTGTCTTTTCAATGACAGATATTTCAAATTTAAGATATATATTTTTGACAGATTCATATTTGACCTCAAAAAAAAGGTTTGGAATAAAGCAAGAGTTGAAGGCTCTATTTGTGAGGCGTACACTTTAGAAGAGATTTCAAATTTCTCATCTATGTACTTTGAACCTCGCATTCCAACACTTTACACATGTCTGCCTCGTAACGATGATGGAGAACAATTTACTGTAGTTGACAAATTGTCGACATTTCAACCACTTGGGCATGCATTTGGTAGTTGCTGATCAAGACTCTTGGCAGATCGAGAGTAAGACGCAGCACAAATCTATATTCTTTTTAATTGCTCAGCGATCGACCCATACATTGAGTAAGTATATATAGACGCAACACAAATCTAAATCCTTTTATGTTCTATATGTGCATACATGGTTCGGTAATATAAGTATTTGTTAAGTGCAGACGATTTGATCTGGAGTTGCGAAGAGAAGTTTCACATCTCACTGATGCAGAAGTACAAAAAAAATGTGAAACTAAGTTTGTGGAGTGGTTGAAAGAGTTGCTAAGGACGATGACATAAATTGTCTATGTGTAAACAACATTAAGTTACTTAATTGGTCGTGATCACAATCATTATTTATGTTTGTAGGTCTGCCATGGTGATGTTAAAGATCAAGGAATATGTGATTTACAAAATGGTCTGACCAAAGTTGTGCAATGTTACAATGGGTACATCGTAAATGGTTATCGATTCCATACAAAAGACTACGTATAAACAAATCAATGATGAATAGTGGCGTGTGTGTCAAGGGTAGCAGCTACGGTGAAAATGAACATGATTACTATAGTGTTATAGAGGAAATAATGTAGTTTACTTAGGCATAAATAATAGGGTAAATTTATTCAAGTGTGTAAACACCCCAAATTTTCACCCTTATCCAGTGTTTACATTTCATATGTCACTGCATATAATTGCATGCATTCGACATATCATTTCATTGCATTGCATAGCATTGCATGTCATTTCATCTCATTATCGAGATCTAGAACTCCCGTTTTCAAAATATTAAATCCAGATTTAAGTTTTAAAAACTTTTCTTTCGAAATCAATTTCAAAACCTGGGTTTCAAATCAACATTTTTGTCATTTTCCAACCCCCAGGATCTTATATTTTGAAATGTTTTCCTCAAAAAAAATCTAAATTCATTTTAAACTCAATTTCAATGGATTTTGATTCTCAAATGAGACCCATTTAGGTGGTGTCGCTTTTGGATTCCTTTATTTATCAAAAATTTCAAAGTCCTAATTGGATCAGGACTCTTTTTTCAGAGTCATAGTCAGATCAGAACTCTACCTTTTACTATCCTTTTTACCTATTTTTTAGAAAACCTTTCAAAATCTTTTGTTTTGGCCAAAATTCCAGAGTCCTAGTTGGATTAGGACTCTTTTTCAAGAATCTCAGTCGGATCAGGACTCTTTTTCAGAGTTTCAGTCGGATTAGGACTCTATCTTTCATTGCTATTTTAGCTATTTTTAATCAAATCTTTTAAAATGAGTAAAAAACTCAGAGTTTTAGTCCAACAAGGACTCTATTCAAAGAGTCCCAGTTGAATCAGGACTCTGACCCTGATTTCACTTTTGAGAGAATATTTCCAAAATCTCCTTATTTATCTTTCTAAATTTCAAATTTGTTACACCTTTACCATGGAAATTCAAGATTCTGGGATTTTACCCCAGAGTCCTGATCAAGTCAGGACTCTATCCCAAAGTCATGATCGAATCAGGACTCTATCCAGAGTATATTGTCTCACTTCATTTTCACTAGTTTTCAAAAGTTCTGTTTAAATCTCATCTCCTGCTTCTCAGAAAACCAAAAATTCTTAGAGTTCTAGTCGAATTAGGACTCTTCCTCAGAGTCCTAGTCAGACCAGGACTCTAACCAGACTTCAATTTTATCTTATTTTTACCTATTTTTCAAGATTCCCTCATTTGTTTTCTTAGAAAATCCAAAAATTTGAGAGTCCTAGTCCGATTAGGACTCTGTCCATAGAGTCCCAGCTGGATCAGAACTCTGTTTGATTTCAATACTTGTTATTTTCACTATTTTCATAAGTTTTTTCATTTGTTTTTCAGAAAATACCAAAAAAAATCTAGAGTTTCAGTCCGATCAGGACTCTGTCCCAGAGTCCTAATCCAGTTAGGAGTCTATTCTTAAGTTTGTTTTTACTTTCGTTTTCATTCCTTTTCATTTGTTTTTCAAAAATTAGGTCATTTTGTAGAGTCCCGGTTGATTCAGAACTCTATTTCGGAGTTTTGGTTGAATTAGGACTCTAACCATGATTGCGTTTTCTAACTTATTTTACCAGTTTGATGAAATCTTTCAAAAACCTTTTTTATCTGGCTTTCAAAATCCTAAAATCTCAGTCCTAAAATTTCATGACTCTAGCCCAGAGTTCCAGTTCGATTAGGACTCTATTTTCAAGCCTTTGAATTTTATTTATTGATTTTAACATCTTTTCAAAGCTATTTTGTCTTTATTTCAAAATTTTAAAACTTTGATATGGGGCCTACTCAGTTGGTGTCATATCTGGAGGAGTTCTGACCCAGTCAGGACTCTATGACATTTCAAAACTTTCAATATCAAGTTCACTTTTGAATATCTTTTGAAAAAACTCTCAATTTCAAGTTTTAAAATCGTTTTTGAAAATTCAAGTGGGGCCCACTCTGGGTGGTGCCACATTTGAAGAAGTTAGGGTTAGACTAGGGTTAGTTAGTGTCCTAGATAGGTTAGAAGAGTCAAAAGTGATTTTAAAACTTCATCTTTGCTTTTCAGCAGTTTTTAAAGCTTTTAAATTCGAGTTTTAAAAAAAATATGGGCCCGTCTAGGTGGCACCAAATTTGGAATTTCTTTTTATTAATTAAGTTAATTAAGTCAATTAGGGTTAGATAGAGTCCCACCTAGGCTACAATTCTCCAAAAAATCATTCCCCCCTTAATTAGATTAATTAGAAAGAGTTCTAAAAAAATAACTCCTTAATTAACCCTAATTAAGGAGGTTTTAAAAAACTATAAATAAGGGCTCTTTAGAGGGGTTAAGAGGCTCTTTTCTCTCTCTCAAATTTTCGTGGTCTCTCTCCTCTCTCCAGCACCTCTCCTTCCTCCATTGAAGCTGCAACCACCAAAGGTAAGATTTTTATATTTTCTTTCATGTTTTTATTATTTTTTTATGCTTTTTATCATGGAATTAACCATTATCGCCCTTTGTTCATGGATTACAACCATGAGTTTCTTCCAAGAACTCCAAAATCGACCCAATAAGATGAACTAACTCAATTGGAGGGTGATTTATAGGATTCTAATCCATTAGAATCATTCAAGTTGTTGTTTTCTACGTTCTTAACCAACGAAACATGAGATTTACCCGTTAAATGGGTTAAATCCATGTTTTAAAAGGTAAAATCAATTTCAACCATGGATTCCCTGGATTTTTTTTTCTTATGATATTAATTTTTATTTCATCAATTTCAATATTAAATTTAATTTTGTTATGTTGTTTATGAGTTTTTTTTTGTTATTTTCCATGCTTAGATCATAGATTTTAATGCTTTATTAGGTTTTTGAGTGTTTTGATTCTAGATCTGTAAAAAGCATGCTATTTCGCATTTAAATCTTTGTTAGAAATTGTTGATTTTCTTATATGTGGTCCATAGATGTGTCATTGAGTCTTGGTAAAAAAAATCAGAAGTTTTGGGATTTGGGAACTCTGTCAGAAAAATAAAAGATCAAATCGTGATTTCCAGTAGTTAAAATCGCTATTGAAATTCATAGGTAACTTGCAATTATGTTATTTCTCTCATCCAAAGTCCGATTTGTGATCCATAAAGTGCAGCAGTATCATGTTAATGCGTAGTATTTACTGTAATTTTCCTGTATTTTTACATTACTGTTCACTATTTTCCTCTGACAGAAAGTCAGATCAACTTTTTAGAACTCGTTATGATTTATTAAAACCCTAATTCAGCTTGTGTTGGTCGTATCTCTGTAACTAGAGATCCGATCAATGATCTGTAAAAAGGAGAGTTCATTGTCTACATGTCTGCTATTCACTGCTGAAATCCTAGAATTTTCTGATGTTTTTTGCTATTTTTCCTTATATTTTGCAACCAGAAGCATCTGTTTTGATAAATTTTATATTTGTTATATTCAAGTACAGATTGCCGAAACGATATCTCCCTAACTGAAGATGATTTTTCCAATCTGTAAATAGTAGATTCTTTGTTTTTATGTCTATTTTGTCTCTATAAAATTTCAGGGATTTCCAACGTGATTTTACCCCTGATTCGGGTCTGACACCATCACAGGTACATGCTCGTGGGTAAAAATAGCATATTTTAGGGGTTTTAAGCAATTTTCATGTTTAAATCATGTCAAAATTTGATATTTCTATTTCTAGATTAATTTTAGGGTTATCAAAAGTTTACTTATCGATTTTTACTGATTTTGAATATCATTTGATGCTTGGATGAGTTAAATTGCAAAATAGGGTACCCACAGGATCCCGAAACACTGCCAAAATCATGATTTTCATGACATTTCTGGATTTTTGTGCATGAGTTCATATTTTTAGGGTTTGTTCATGTTTAGAATTATATTAGGATGCTTCATGGTCGATTTTATGTTTATTTGATTTCATTTAAACCCTAAATCTGAAGTTTTCACCAAAATATTTTCTTAAAATCCTAATTTCAAGGTCATAGTCTTGCTATCAGGGGAATTTTGGTCATTTGATCTCAATTTTGAAATTCTAAACTTTGATTTTCTCATTTTTAATCATATCATATCATATTGTATTTGATTTATTTTCATTTGAATTACAAAACCCCATTTTTACAAAATATCTTTCTAAAAACTTTGATTTCAAGGCCATAGTCTTGCTGATAGAGGTATTTTGACCCCAATTTCAAATTTTCAAATCTTATTTTCATATTTCTTTAATTTTATTTCCTATTTCATTATGTTTATCTCAGGAAATCATGTAAAAGGGCTTATATCTAGCAAAATCTAGTAATTTTCAGATATTACGTGATAAATCTAGAAAAGCCAATATATCTTCACTAACAAGCTTTCTAGTTTTGCAGGGATATTTCAAGGCTGTATTTTCATTTATTTAAATTCAATTAGTGATGTAAATTAAATACATTTGGCATAAGAATTTCAATTCTCACTTAGCATTAGGGTGCATTGTATATAGTTTGCTTTTATAATTTCAATATCTGATGAATATATCATTCATGCACATATCACAAATCCACCATGGTCTACACAAATGGCACGTGCACAAGCTCTTAGGGAGTTGACAAAATTGGTGAAATCCATATTTATGGCCATAGTCAAAATACGAAAGAGACCCAGATTTGTGATCTTCATATTAGCCACATTCAGCCTACACTCTTAGGCTAACTTCAAAATGCACTGCATTTCTCAAAAATACAAAAGGATTTTCTCAATTCTCCAAAACAATGTATTTTAAATCATATTCATTCATTTCAATTTGCAAATTCCAATTCTAGTTCAGAGAAATTGAATTTCTCAAAATTTTCTAAGTCTTACTCAAAAAATGATTTTCTCAAAACTCTGAGCTTTCAAGTAGAATTTCAAGTATTCCTCAAGTTCAAATCACGATTTTCCAAGTCATAATATCTTCAATTTCAAAGTCTGAATTCAGAGAAATCAAGTTTTTCCCAAAGTTATTAGAAATTCCTCAGAAATCGATTTCCACAAAACACTTATATTTCTTCAGAAATTGTTTTTCATTTTCCTCAGAAATGTTCCCCCACAAAGCGCACAATTTTTAAAGTATCACCTTTTCCAAGAATTTTCCAAATATTTCAAATATTCAAAGCAAACATCATGTTTTCAATCTGCATTTTCAGAAAATTCATAGCGCATGCCTGATTCTTTGTGCATTTAGGAAATAGAACACGATTTGGACAAGTTGAGCAAAGTTAAGCACACTTTTGATCCTTGGTTCGATTACCCCTGATAAAGGCGCCAGGAACGGTTGAACCTCGTACCGACAGACGAGTCTCATTCTTCAGAATTATCGCACATTTTAAAACGAAGGCGAGTTCTTTTCAAAATCTCTTTCAAAGGTCAGTTTGATTTGCAAAAGTAAAAAATTGGATGATAACAGGTTTGGTGACCGAGATGGTACTTGTCTTCGCCTGATCAATTGTGTGCTTGACTTAGTTCAAATTGTCAAAATCGTGTTCCATGGAATGTCAGCTTTTACTTTCTGTTATCATGTGAACCTAGGAGCCTAGACTCGAACCCAGCTGACATGAATTGCATATAGACTAGGCATGGTTTGGTAGGACCATATTGAGGAGAATTATTCATGCTCACATAGACTTAGGTCTGAAATACAACACTCCTCAATCTAGGATTTGTATGAAAACAATGTTTGCTTCTTCAATTTTTCAAAAATCTATCTCTCTAGGTCTTAGAGCCCTTTGTTTGCTTGCATGTGCTCCTGTTTTCAAAAACCACCTCACCTATCTCTACCCAGTCTTCACGTTGCTGGGCTTTCTTCCAGAACCATAGTTTGGGACAAAGCCTCACAACTGGGTCACCTATTTGGGCTAAAACCCCCTGTCACGTACCAAGGGCCATAGTCCAACGTATATCGGCAGGCGCTCAAGGATGCTGGAAAACACAAGCCTAGAACCAGAGAAATTGATCTTATGCCATGTGATCATGCATATATTTCAGAGGTAATTAACATTAAAATATGCATGATTTCATGAGAAAAGGAATTAAAAACCAAATTTTATGCTAGTTTTCAGTAAATGAGATAAAATGATTTCAAAATAGAAAAAATGGAAAAATAGCTTTATTTTTATATTTTTAGACATATTTTAGTTTTTGGCTTAAATGTAGTAGGTTAGTTTTTAAATAAAATAAAAATAACAAAAATTAGAATAGAATTAGTTAGTTTTAAAACTTAAATTGAAATGAGGTTTACTGCAATTATTTTTTTTAAGTAGTGTTTAGAATTTTTAGAAGTTTAAAACAACCCAGCCGTGTTTTTAAAAACCAAAACCGAAAAATCAAAACCTGTCTCACCCTGTACGCTTGAGCTCTCCCTTTCCCCTCTTTTCCCTTTCTTCCCTCTCTTCTTTCCCTTCTCCACTACCGGCTCTTCTAATCCTTCCTTCCCCTTCTCCCTATTTTTCTGTTGATCCTCCAACCGGTGGTGGCTATTCAGTCCGGCGACGGCGTGAGTGGTGGAGATCGCCCTCTCCTTTAACCCTTCCAGCTACGGTAAGTAAATTCTTCATCTTCTTTTTCTTTTGTTTCTTTATTCTTCTTCTTCTTCTTTTATTTCAATTGTTCTTGCTTAAATTTGTTTGCAGAAAAACAAAAA
Source organism: Nuphar pumila (assembly GCF_984573655.1). Classification (NCBI taxonomy): domain Eukaryota; kingdom Viridiplantae; phylum Streptophyta; class Magnoliopsida; order Nymphaeales; family Nymphaeaceae; genus Nuphar; species Nuphar pumila. Next base: position 77,438,531 of record NC_143260.1, on the reverse strand, counting down.
AAATTAAATCAACTTTTGATTTTTGCATCATCTTGTCATTTTCGATTTTCCGCATCTTTCCTCCTCCTTTTGTCTTTGATTTTGCAATCTCATTTTTTATTTCACGGTGACTGATTTTGATGGACTTGTATTTGCTACAGAGTTATTTGATCTATCATATGGATATCTGTTCAAGTTAGACCGTGTTGTTAATCCTTTCTAGATCCAATCAGAGATCGGATAGCAGTTTGAACTGAGATTTATGCTCTTTAGTCGGTGTAAATATTAATTCATTCTCAGATGGCAATTGACTATGTGAAATCTAGCGATCTGATCTGATTTATACATAATATGAATTAAATGTCTAAGTCTCGATCATCTGTAGTTTATTTCTGGCAAGTATTGTTTGAATACTGATCGATTGAACTCAGAATTTCTGGATTAACGTTCTGAATCAGTTTGCTTTCTGATTTCTGGACTGTAGCTGATACGTCCTGTGGATATTGTACAAAGCTAACTGATTTCTTGTTTTTCTTATTCCTAATTTTCCTGTTTGCTTTCTTTTTCAGCATTGCATTCCCTGTTTTTTTTATAATTGTGATTTCATGTTTTCTTCACTTTCAATTTTCTGTTTTAAATCATTTTCAAACTACTGTCTTACTCTTCTTTCATTTCAATTTTTTTTGTTTTTCAGTCATTGCATGTCTGGTTGTCTGAATAATTTTTGTTGTTGCATCTTTTGTTTGCCCTTCGTTGCATTCTTCCATTTCTTTACATATTATGTTCTGTTACATTTTTTTTACTGAATTTTCTCATTTCATTGTGCATTTGTTTTTACAGTTTTTCCATCTAATGTTTTGTATTAATTCCTTGATTTTACTGTTTTCAAATCCTTAATCTTGTGTTTTTTTTAGTTCATGTTCATGTTTTGTTAATGAAGTGTTAGTTGTTAATTCTTGTCACTGTTAATTAATTGAAATGGTTAGATTTCATTTAGTTAAGTGTTAGTGAATTAGAATTTAGTTAATTGATTTAGTTAATATAGCTTTAATTGTCATTGGATTCTCTTGATGATATCTTTCAGTGTTTTTAGTCTTGAGCTAGTTTAATATTGTTTTTACTTCTATCTTTGGTACTGCTCGTGTTCATTGGATTTGTGCAGGATAGCACAGGAGTGGAGCTGAAATGCATAGATGACACGAAAGGGTGCAAGAGTAGAAGCTTCTTTTTACTTTTCAGTTTAGAATTAGGAATTTGATTCTGGGTTTGTAAATATTGCTTTTTACGTCCTCTGCGAAGGGTATTCATTTGTTGTAATAGATAGTTGTTTTTACTTTTCTCGTACATTTCACATTTAATAATACGACAATAAAGAATAGTTTAGATTTTTGTGATTGAATACGAAATATTCTCGTTCCCTGAGTTCGACCCCGTCTCATCCACTAGTGAGAACCGGTTTTTTTTATTTGATGTCTGGTTTTCACATGTTTTACATATAAAAATCTTTTCAAAATTACAACGATTTAAAAAGAAGACATCAAATTTTTGGCGTCGTTGTCGAGAAACGGCGTAATACTAGTATTCGCTTTATTCCCAAGTGTTTGTTTGCATTTAGGTTTAGAACCACGTATGTGCATATCGTAGAGACGAGCTTACTTTTCTGAACAGCCACCCACTAGGATTCTCTTAGAGGTGACTATGTACGATTGGTACCGTACACTTAGATTTCATATTTCTTTTGCATAATCCCTGCTATGTGCAACTGCGCGGTGTTTGTTTAGTTTTCGTTGTTTTAGTTTACTCACTTTGTGGTTTGGCCGCTAGTGCGTTAGTTAGGTAGAAAACCCAAAATTAGGACGTGTGCTACACCGGTCTACTACGAGGTGTATGCACGCGCAACGATCACTCGACCCGAGCTAATTGAGTCCCGAGTTTATTGTTAGGAGAACTCCTCATCCTATCACCATGGCCGAAAATCGATCGTTGTTCTGTACCCTTAAGGAGTACTTCATGCCCACTATATACACTCCCACCTCCTGCGTCATGAGACCTGATGTAGGAGCCAATCAATTTGAAATAAAGGTCAGTATCATTCAAATGCTACCATCCTTTCATGGCCTTAGCAACGAAGACTCATATAGTCATCTTGATGATTTTCTAGAGATTTGCTCGACAGTGCGGATCAACAACTTTGGAGATGACGCATTGAGGTTGATGTTGTTTTCATTCTCTCTCAAAGATAAAGCTAAGCATTGGCTAAAGGCTCTCGATACGGTTCAGATTACCACTTGGGAAGGAATGCAGCGCGAGTTCCTTAAAAAGTACTTCCCAATTGGTAAGACGAATCAGTTTCGTAAAGCCATAATCAGTTTCTCGTAGATTGAGAGAGAACAATTCTACGAGACTTGGGAGAGGATGAAAGATCTTCTCCGCAAGTGTCCCCACCACCAGGTGCCTCGCTGGCAACTGGTGCAGTATTTTTACGATGGCCTGACCGAGAAGGACAGGCAAATAGTGGATTCGTCATGTGGGGGCACTTTTATGCTAAAAAGTGAGGATGAAGCATGGTCGCTTTTTGAGACATTGAGCAAAAATTCAATGCACCATGCAACAACTTCACGGTTCGATAGGAATGCACCTGCACAGGATAGTACTAAGAAGACAGGTATTTTTGAAATAGGGATAAACCTTGAGTTGTGCAACAAGATAGACCAACTGTCCCAGAAATTAGATCAGTTTTTGTTGGGTCCTTCTCCTGCCATGCAGGTGTGCGCGTTGTGTGCGAGTCCTGCACACCATGTCCTCGAGTGCCCAGTTGTGCCGCAGTACCCTGAGTTTGTCCAAGAGCAAGCTCAGATGGCTCAAAACTTTGCTAGGCCCGCACCCAATCCATTTGCCAACACTTATAACCCGGGCTGGCGAAACCATCCCAATTTCTCATGGCGCAACCCACAGGCTCAACCCTTTAACCCTTCCCAAAGTCAACCCAGGCAAGGCGGTTATGCACCTGAATTTTAGAGATTCAGTTATCCCCCAGTCTCATGAGCCTTCGCATAGTCAGTCCTTTGAGGATAAGATTTTGCAAGCTTTGAGCTCACATACCCAGTCTATTACAAAATTAGAGACCCAAATGGGGCAGCTAGCCGAGGTGCTTAGCAGACGAAGTGAGGGGACACTACCTAGCCAGCCTATTGTCAACCCTAAGAGAAAGGAACCCATGCGTAGCTTGCATCTGACAGATACACATCAAGAACAGGCTCAAGTAGTAACCCTTAGAAGTGGGAAGCAGTACCAAGCGAGGGAGGTTGCAGAAGAAAGAGAGAAGATAAGTGAGAAGCAGTCTGTCCCTAGTGTTTTACCTCAAGAAAGCAAGAAGGTTCTTTCATCTGAGCCTTCACCATCCTACATTCCCAAAGCCCCATTTCCTGAGGCATTAGAGAGACCGAGAGCACTAGGTAAGTCCGGAGTGAACATGCAAGAGATGCTTGAGATATTCAAGCACGTTCAGATAAACATCCCATTACTAGATGTTATCCAGCAAGTCCCTGCATATGCAAAGTTCCTCAAAGAGCTTTGTACGCAGAAAAGGAAGTTGAGGTCCCATGCGCAAAAAAAAAATTATTTGACTGGGCAGGTGAGCGCAGTATTGCAACACCAAACGCCACCTAAGCTCAAGGACCCAGGGACTCCTATCATCTCATGTGTCATAGGAAACATCACTGTTGGGCGTGCATTGCTCGACCTTGAGGCAAGTGTCAATATCTTGCCGGGTTTCTTTTATGACCAATTTGAAATGAAAGAGATGAAACTGACACCTATGACTCTTCAGCTTACAGATAGATCGATCAAGGTCCCGAGAGGGATACTTGAAGATGTTTTAGTCAAGGTGGAGGATTGTTATTTACCTGTCGACTTCGTGATATTAGATATAAAGGGAGCTGATAGTCTACAACAGACCCCTATTATTCTCGGTCACCCCTTCCTAGCTACCGCCAACGCGTGCATTAATTGCCGCACTCGTGCAATGGATGTGTCATTCGGAAATAGGAAGATGAGGCTGAACATTTTTCGTGCTGCTATGGGGCCTGCTGTTGAGGAGGCTTCTTTCGAGGTTGATGTCCTTCAAGATCTCGTAGTAGCAGAATATGCTTGGTTATTGAGTGATCCACCTCAGGAGGAGGATAATGAATCACTCGAAGAGGATCACCGAGGATTACTTGAAAATCAGATAGGTGATTTGAGTTGGATCGGGCACTTCGAGCCATTTAGAGGTAGACAGGATGGGAACACAGTGCACAGTGTCACAGATGACACTATTTTTCATAGAGAGACCGATTGAGCCTGATTTTATGTCCATTGATCTCATGGACGATGAAGGTTTTTCCAAGGATCCGTCTGGCTGGGGATGTGAAACTTAGCGCTTTATGGGAGGCAACCCATATTTTGTACAATATTACATTCGTTGATTAGGATTTGTAGATTTTCTTTGGTTTTATTTTTCGTTTTCTATCTTTTTCTATGAGTTTCATGTCATGTCATGTATACATTGCATTCATAGAACATGCATTTTTAATTTATGTGAGGTCATTTTACTTTTTTCCCTCATTTATTTCCTCTCATGTGCATTCACTTAGTTTCATATAAGCATGGGGGAGTGTCACTGGGACAGTGTCATTCAAGCATGGGGGAGGGTGTAGTTTGCACACCTTGATATTTTTGTTTACGTTCTTGCACATGCTTACACATCTCTCATGAAAAGTAGGTTTTTAAAAAAAGAGTTTGAACTTATATGAATGTTATTTCAAATCTGATGTTTTTAGAGGATTTTTAAGCCCTATGAAAAATTTTTCTAACATGGATCTAAAAATTATGGTTGTTTATGCGAATTTTAAAGAAATGATGATAGATACATGTTAGAATTTATTTTGAATCATAAATATGAATATGCACAGTTTTATTTTTTGAAAACTAAGCAAATGAACAAAAGCGTAAAAATGAGCTCAAAAAGTGAAAAAGAAGCATGCATTAGGTTGTTTGGATAATTCCACAATCCTGAGTAGATGGGACTTAGATGTAAGTTGAAACTTTTGAATTTTATTTCGAAAAGGAGAGTGGAAAACTTTGTGATCCTAAGTAGCTGAGAACAGATACAAGTTGAAGTGTTTGACTCTCACGTTGCAAAGGTAAATGAACTTAGTTGATATCTTTTGGTATGCATTGAAAAAGTATAGAAGGTATTGACATTGCACAAGGCATAAAAGCAGACCACACGCAAGTTATAAGAGAAGAATGAATACGCAAAAAGAAAAAGCGTGAAAAAGAAGAAGAAAAGAGCTTAAAAAGAAAGAAAAGTTCAGTGCTTAGAAGCGTGATTGAGAAAACCTGTGCAGAAAACATATGAGTGAGGATAAATAAATAATAACTTGTTTTTATTGGATTTTCTAAGAATAAAACATAAATAATTGTGATAATTAGAAAAGTGAAAGAAATTCTTTTTCTGTAGTGGTATATAAAAGACTCTAATTATGTTTTGATTTTTTTTGTAACACGAAATATTTATGCAAACAAAGTCTTTAATTACCTATTACTTATGAGGATGTGTAGTATTTTGCATACATGACAGAGATGTTTGTGGGTAGCATCACTGCAAACCCTCACGAGACCTTACTCATCCATTGGGATAACCCAGGGGTTGAGAGGGCTTGTTGCATGAGCTAAATGCAACTGTGATTCCTACGAAAGTGAGTTAGGTGATAATTTGATTTCTTGCATTTGTCTAGTTTGCTCGAGGACTAGCAAAACATAAGCATGGGGTATTTGATCATGCATATATTTCAGAGGTAATTAACATTAAAATATGCATGATTTCATGAGAAAAGGAATTAAAAACCAAATTTTATGCTAGTTTTCAGTAAATGAGATAAAATGATTTCAAAATAGAAAAAATGGAAAAATAGCTTTATTTTTATATTTTTAGACATATTTTAGTTTTTGGCTTAAATGTAGTAGGTTAGTTTTTAAATAAAATAAAAATAACAAAAATTAGAATAGAATTAGTTAGTTTTAAAACTTAAATTGAAATGAGGTTTACTGCAATTATTTTTTTTAAGAAGTAGTGTTTAGAATTTTTAGAAGTTTAAAACAACCCAGCCGTGTTTTTAAAAACCAAAACCGAAAAATCAAAACCTGTCTCACCCTGTACGCCTGAGCTCTCCCTTTCCCCTCTTTTCCCTTTCTTCCCTCTCTTCTTTCCCTTCTCCACTACCGGCTCTTCTAATCCTTCCTTCCCCTTCTCCCTATTTTTCTGTTGATCCTCCAACCGGTGGTGGCTATTCAGTCCGGCGACGGCGTGAGTGGTGGAGATCGCCCTCTCCTCTAACCCTTCCAGCTACGGTAAGTAAATTCTTCATCTTTTTTTTCTTTTGTTTCTTTATTCTTCTTCTTCTTCTTTTATTTCAATTGTTCTTGCTTAAATTTGTTTGCAGAAAAACAAAAAAAATTAAATCAACTTTTGATTTTTGCATCATCTTGTCATTTTCGATTTTCCGCATCTTTCCTCTTCCTTTTGTCTTTGATTTTGCAATCTCATTTTTTATTTCACGGTGACTGATTTTGATGGACTTGTATTTGCTACAGAGTTATTTGATCTATCATATGGATATTTGTTCAAGTTAGATCGTGTTGTTAATCCTTTCTGGATCCAATCAGAGATCGGATAGCAGTTTGAACTGAGATTTATGCTCTTTAGCCGGTGTAAATATTAATCGATTCTCAGATGGCAATTGACTGTGTGAAATCCAGCGATCTGATCTGATTTATACATAATATGAATTAAATGTCTGAGTCTCGATCATCTATAGTTTATTTCTGGCAAGTATTGTTTGAATACTGATCGATTGAACTCAGGATTTCTGGATTAACATTCTGGATCAGTTTGTTTTCCGATTTCTGGACTGTAGCTGATACATCCTGTGGATATTGTACAAAGCTAACTGATTTCCTGTTTTTCTTATTCCTAATTTTTCTGTTTGCTTTCTTTTTCAGCATTGCATTCCCTATTTTTTTTATAATTGCGATTTCATGTTTTCTTCACTTTCAATTTTCTGTTTTAAATCATTTTCAAATTACTGTCTTACTCTGCTTTCATTTCATTTTTTTTTGTTTTTCAGTCATTGCATGTCTGGTTGTCTGAATAATTTTTGTTGTTGCATCTTTTGTTTGCCCTTCGTTGCATTCTTCCATTTCTTTACATATTATGTTCTGTTACATTTTTTTACTGAATTTTCTCATTTCATTGTGCATTTGTTTTTATTGTTTTTTCATCTAATGTTTTGTATTAATTCCTTGATTTTACTATTTTCAATTCCTTAATCTTGTGTTTTTTTTAGTTCATGTTCATGTTTTGTTAATGAAGTGTTAGTTGTTAATTCTTGTCACTGTTAGTTAATTGAAATGGTTAGATTTCATTTAGTTAAGTGTTAGTGAATTAGAATTTAGTTAATTGATTTAGTTAATATAGCTTTAATTGTCATTGGATTCTCTTGATGATATCTTTTAGTGTTTTTAGTGTTGAGCTAGTTTAATATTGTTTTTACTTCTATCTCTGGTACTGCTCGTGTTCATTGGATTTGTGCAGGATAGCACAGAAGTGGAGCTGAAACGCATACGTGACGCGGAAGGGTGCAAGAGTAGAAGCTTCTTTTTACTTTTCAGTTTAGAATTAGGAATTTGATTTTGGGTTTGTAAATATTGCTTTTTACGCCCTCTGCGAAGGGTATTCATTTGTTGTAATAGATAGTTGTTTTTACTTTTCTCGTACATTTTACATTTAATAATACGACAATAAAAAATAGTTTAGACTTTTGTGATTGAATACGAAATATTCCCGTTTCCTGAGTTCGACCCAGTCTCATCCACTAGTGAGAACCGGTTTTTATTATTTGATGTCTGGTTGTCACATGTTTTACATATAAAAATCTTTTCAAAATTACAACGATTTAAAAAGAAGACATCACCATTTACATCGGGCTTCAGCTCGAATATATCAGCATAGCATTGTTGGACACCGATGATCTGAGCCTAGAGTCAAGATTAGGGTCCTATAAACTATTTCAAAACTGATGTATTTAGAGTCAGCTTCTTAGGGAATGTTGTATGTGCATAATTGTTTGTGCAGGATGTGATCTATTTATTTTCCATCTTATTTTGTCATATTTTCCCAATTTTCCAAAATATTGGACGATTTTTCAAATACCTCATTTTCCAATTTATGAAGCATTTCCTTGTATTTTTCCAAAACTTTGGACGATTTTTCCAAATCATCCACTTTTTCTTCAAAACTCCAGGTGATTTCTCATCCTTTCATTCTTCTGGATCTTGAATTTTCAGCTTCATTTTTATCCTGCATGCATCTTTTTCAAAATACTTGTATTTTCCCAAGTCATTTTCCAATTTTCCATGTTTTCCAGTCTGATGGCATCCGGTCAACTTGATTCAGTCTTTCCTGAGGGTCATATCTTCTATGAGGTGCGACAAGGTATTCCTGAACATCGATCTCTCAGAACCAGATCCTTCATTCCCCGGTGGTATTATTCATGGCTCAAAAATTTCTCTTGTTTGTTTCCGGACCATTTGAGTGATTGTTGGTTAGAACTGGCATCTGCACTGGGAAAGCAAACAGTCAATGGCAATTTGATACATGCACTAGCAGAGCAGTGGAATCTGTGCACTTGTACTTTCTGGTTCCCATGGGAAGAAATGACCTTGTTGATGGATGAGTTTTCAGAAATTATGGGATTGCCCGATCTAGCCAGTCATCTAGGAGATCCATTGAAGAAACAGTTCTTAATCAATGTCAAGGGTCTGGATCCCCGAGATGCTTTAGCCTCCATGACAGGACGCAAGTCTTGGCCATTGATCGAGGAGAATGAAAATGAATATGTGAACCTGCTCGAAATCTATAGACAGTATGGGGCATTTATGGAAGTCAGTTCTTTATCTCGAACAACTCGAGAGAGAATCCAGCATGCGATGATCCGATGCATTGTGGGATTGGCTCTCTTTTCAAACAGACAAAATTACATGGATGTCAGGATAGTTCAACTTCTGCGAAGGTGGGAAAGTTGACAGACCAACCACCTCTCTATAGCCATGGCCGCACTCGCTTTTCTTTACCGAGGGTTGACCCATTTCGCACTCGGAGAATCGATTCTGGTCGAGGGGTGCACCTATGCCCTGCAGTCCTGGTTCCTCCAGCATGTGCCAACCAGGGCCAGTTCATTCAGATATAATGGTGAAAAGCTTCTTTCAGAAGCTCGCTACCAATTCCTGATTAACAACCTTCAAGAGAAAGAGGTCATGTGGGACTACTTTGATCGTCAAGAATCACCTCTCAGATATACTTATGCATACAAGCGGTTCAGGCTACTTGGCCCATTCTTCTGCACATATTACCATCTAGAGCGCTGCGTCAAGCAGTTTTCTCAGAGGCAGAAATGTGTAGAAGCTTGCCTACTTTCAGAGATCATGCTAGAGTTCGATCTCGCATCAGCGCAGTGGTTCGAAGCATACCACTCTGCCAGATATAGTTGGGATTCCTTTGTCAATCTTACTCTTTTCTCAGGTTCTCGAGGGTCTAATGATTATCAGGAGTGGTGGAAAATTGTTTGCCCCCCTCCTCTCTGTCAAGTTTATTATTAAATCATGTTTTCTTCAATAAAATTCCTTTCATTTTCATTCTATCATGGTTTGACGACCTCGCCTAGGTAACAAGGCACATTTTCAGTTGTTTATTTTGCAAAGAATAGCAGTGCAAATGTCATGACTCCAGCGACGACTCAGACCCTAGTAATGGGACATCTTTTAAATTGTCTACCAGATATCCAATGAATGTTTCCTATTCAAAACCATTTTCAGCAGCTAACCCTCAGTTTTGCCCTACAGAGAGCACTTGCATCCTTACATGGTTCAGACAAGGTCCGGCAGGAAAACCTCACCAGTTCAACATATTAGTTACTCTTCAGCCTCAGAGCAAGAAATGGATTCTCCACGATCTGCTGGAAATAGAAGCCAACAGGGCAACAATGACATTGACCTTCAGATGTATCTGTTATTTCAGAAGATGATGAAGAAAATGCTGACTGAAAAAACAGAGACTAGTTCAGGAAAGATTCGTAATAAGAAGAAGGGCAGGGGCCGAACAGTGAAAAAGAATGTGAAAATCTCGAAGAGGCATAATCATCGTGAGAAAATTTTTAATGAAGTAGAGTTAACGGGTGGTACCGATGAGGAATGTGAGATACAACAGGAACTTTGAAGGTCAACCCAAGGACAGGGGTTAGCTTACAGATCCAGGAATCAATCTGTCGATGATCTGACTCAACCTCAACTCAGAGACGTGGTTAAGATGGTCAAGGACCTCCAAGCTCGTAACAAGGGCAAGAAGGTCTTTACAAGTGGAGATTTCTATGACGGATTGGATGGGGATGACAATCTTGATAACCTTCCTAGAAAATTTATCAAATTTGATGGTTTGGGTGATCCAAAAGCACACCTTGCCCTATTCTTTGCAGAATGTTCCAAGTTCAGAAGGAACAATCGAGCCTTATTCCTTTGTTTCCCTCGCAGTCTGGAGGATATTGCAGCGAAATGGTATTCAGAGCACATTAACCCCATAGAGTTGAAGGAGTTTGACAAAGTAGTTAATTGTTTTATTGAGCGCTTCTTATTCAATGCTGAGGCACTCCCGACCCTCAGCCACCTCTGTAGTCTGAAGTAGAAAGAAAATGAGAAAGCTAGAGATTTTATTCACCGATGGAGGTCAGCTTGTAATAAGATGAGAGACCCGATATCAGAAGAGCATGCATTGTCGCTAATTTTAAACAATTTTCCGCAACCCTTGAGATGTCTTATTTCTACTGCACCATCAAGAACATTCATAGAATTGACAGAACAAGCCGAATGGCTAGAATTAAGCATGAAAAATGGGGTCTATGAGGGCTTCATCTTTACCAAGAACAACAACCAGAATGAGCAGAAGAAGAAAGCTCACTTCACTCTTTCTGGCAATGATAGCAAAGGCAACAAGAAAAATCATAATAACAATTCGGAGGGATCCAAGGGCCAAAAAGGAAAGTTCTCCAACAATGATAAGCTTCTCAAATCTAGTCCTCAGCATAAAGAGAAAGATCAAGAAAAACCAAAGCACAAGGACTGGAGTACGGATCGAGAGTTCACCCCTTTGGACCAGACACTCGAGAGTATTCTGGAATACATGCTCGCAAGAGATATGATCTGTTTGCCTAAAGCAGCTGATCCCCCAGCAATCATGGGCAAATTCAAAGAGCAGTTCTGCAAATTTTATAGGGCAGTAGGGCATGACACCGAGAATTGTTTTGTCTTGAAGAATATCGTCCAAGATTGCATCGACAAGAATATCATTATTGAAGATGAGGAAGACACCAATCTACCATCCTGAGCAAGTTTTCTAAGAAATCGACAATGTCAAGACTATGTCACTTTCATCATTTTGTCATTTTGAAGGGACAATACAGTCTCAGTTCTTTTATCAATCTGTTATTTCCTTCTTCAATACATTAATAAAATTATCAATTTTCCTCATGGCTTGGTGTCATCTTTCATATTCCTCCTTTGTGAAATATCTAATGTTTTCTTACAAGGGGTAACCTCTTTCAGAATACCTCCCGAATCAATCAAGAAGCTCATTATCAGTTTTCACCCTATTACCTTCAGAGAGCTTTCATCAAATATCAATTACTTATCCTTTCATCCAACATCTTACTCCCCAATCACATTGGGGCATTTTTCTTGGAAATTTGTTTTTACTTCAAAATGTTCTATATGCAGGCAAGATCAAACAAATCTCTCATTTTGCACGCATGTGCACCCATTTACATCATGTTGCATTCATTTGCATGCATTGGCATTTAATTGCATTCGTTTACATCAATTTTCATTTGCATCAAATTCATTCCCCGCTCAAGTTAAGGGATAAACCTGAATCATTTTTCATGACTTCCTCAAAATGCTCCTCAAATTTATTTCATCCCCGTTTGGGATAAGAGGTTAATCCTGAAAGCAGACCACATATAGCTAACTATGATGGTCCAGAGTTTCCATTTCTCAAAATTCAATCCACAAGTTAAACTAATCTCCTTAAATTGAGATCCTTAGGTTGAATTCCTATGGAATCGATAGCTCGTAGGTCAAACCCTTGTGGAATCCATGTGATCCTTAGGTTGAATTCCTATGGAATCGATAGCTCGTAGGTCGAATCCCTGCAGAATCCATGAGATCCTTAGGTTAAATCCCTATGGAATCGATAGCTCGTAGGTCGAATCCCTGCAGAACCGATGTGATCCTTAGGTTAAATCCCTATGGAATCGATAGCTCGTAGGTCGAATCCCTGCAGAACCCATGAGATCCTTAGGTTGAATTCCTATGGAATCGATAGCTCGTAGGTCGAATCCCTGCAGAACGGATGTGATCCTTAGGTTAAATCCCTATGGAATTGATAGCTCGTAGGTTGAATCCCTGCAGAACCCATGAGATCCTTAGGTTGAATTCCTATGGAATCGATAACTCGTAGGTCGAATCCCTGCAGAACGGATGTGATCCTTAGGTTAAATCCCTATGGAATCGATAGCTCGAAGGTCGAAACCCTGCGAAACCCATGAGATCCTTAGGTTGAATTCCTATGGAATCGATAGCTCGTAGGTCGAACCCCTGCGAAATCCATGAGATCCTTAGGTTAAATCCCTATGGAATCGATAGCTTGTAGGTCAAACCCCTGCGGATGCCATGAGATCCTTAGGTTAAATCCCTATGGAATCGATAGCTCATAGGTCGAACTCTTGCGGAATCCATGAGATCCTTAGGTTAAATCTCTATGGAATCGATAGCTCGTAGTTCGAATCCTTGCAAAATCCATGAGATCCATAGGCTAAATCCCTATGGAATCGATAGCTCGTAGGTCAAATCCCTACAGAATCGATGTGATGCTTAGGTTAAATCCCTATGGAATCGATAGCTTGTAGGTCGAATCCCTGTGAAACCGATGTGATCCTTAGGTTAAATCCCTATAGAATTGATGGTTCGTAGGTCGAATCCCTACTAAATCAATATGATTTGTAGGTTGAACGCATGTCAAACCAATACGGCTCAGAGGTTGAACCCCTTTGTGAACCAAAAGTCCTTCTTAACCTATTGGTTTTTAGGTTAGATTCCTTTTGAACCAATTTCATTTTCAAAAAATAAGACCTGTAGGTTGAATTCCTACTAAGCTGCAGTTCTTAAGTTGAACCCCTTTTCGACCAATCATTTTCAAAAAAATTGATCTGTAGGTTGAATTCCTACTGAGTTGCGGTTCTTAGGTTGAACCCCTTTTGGACCAATCATTTTCAAAAAATTCGATGTGTAGGTTAAATTCCTACCGATCCCTGGTTTTTAGTTTGAACTCCTTTTGGATTGATGTTTTTTAGAAATATGATCTGTAGGTTGAATTCCTTCCGATCCAAGTTTCTTAGGATGAATCCCTTTGAAACTAATTTTTTTTCCAAAATTTTGGTCTGTATGTCGAATCCGTCTGCCAATTAGATCAAAATCAGTTATAAATCATTTCTCTTGCGAGGGACCCTTCTTCCAGGGAGAGTTCGAGGGAGTTCATTTTTTTTGCATGTCTTTATTGTTTGTTCGTTGAACCCCTTTTTCTAGGGAAAGTTTGAAAGGACTTGTGCTTCATGAACAGTTTGCAAAACAATCTTTATTATCACACAAGGAACCCTTTTTCCAGGGAGAGTTTTGACAAAAGCTCATTCTCCTTGTAACCTTAAATGTCTTTTATTAGGCCACCCCAACATCGAGGATCCTTTTTCCAGGGAGAGTGTGATGGACTCGCTCCTCTTTGATATCCTTTCCAACCTTTGTTAGCGACCCCCTTTCCATAAGAGAAGTCTAGAAATAGGGAGTTTTGACGAAAACTTTATTTCTCTTCGAAAGTTCGTTTTGCGAACACCTTCTCTTTAGGGAAAAGAGGAGTATCCTTTTGTTACCCGTTCAGGTAAGGGTCAAGCTTGAGTCTCTTCTTTGGGGAAAGGAGTGGAAAATCTAGCCACGGATGTGTCATTTAGACCTCAAGCGATTTCTTTCACCAAAGATTCCAAGAATATTTTGCCAATTTGTTATGAAAAATAATTGTTGATTCCAAAAATCTTTTATTACACAAGAAATTACCTCAAGTTACCTTTAGTATTACTTCCAAAAGAGCGAAGATTTTGTGAAAAAGGATTGAAAATCCAAATTCTTTCTATTGACCGACCAAAGGGATGAAGAATAAATCATCGATATGGCCAGCAAAGGAAATTCATTATTGTCGCAAAGCCGTAAGTAATTGATATTGATCGCAGCTATGGCACATCTTTAAAGATCATTCTTGTAAAGACAAGGCAGTCGAAATATCCTAGGTGATAAAAAAAAATGCACCCAATTCCTACATCTCCTCAATCATTTAAGCTGCAATTAAATATCTGCAAAATGGATCTCTTAATTGTCGTCAAGTTGAAGATGAATTATGCGAGTTAGACCCCCGAAGCCAAAGAAGATTTGGATCATCTCCAAGATGAAGGAGTTTGTGACGGATCCTTCCAGGGAAAGTTTTGATCACCTCCAAGTTGAAGGCGAATGTGATGAACCTTCCGACAAACCTTAAAAGATATTTAATTTCAGCTATCATTAAGAGACCACCAACCAATGAGCCAATATCATCAATATAACCCATGAGGCAAAGAAGGATCTGAGCATCTCCAAGATAAAGGAGTTTGTGATGTACCCTTCCCAAAAAGAGAAAAGCTAAGACATCTCCAAAATAAAGAATGATGTAATAAATTCCCCAGAAACCCAAAAAAGCTCCAATTCTGTCGAAAAAAAAGAGTACAGAAAGACCATCTTGAGAAAAGAATCCCAGGATGTCAAACTGCCAAATCTGCCAAGAATCTTCTTTAATTTTGTGAAATTCTTTTATTAATATCCTTTCACCAATTACTTTCACAATGAGAATTCTTTCTTTTTCGTTCATATCAAAGAAATTGATAGCCTCCTTAAAAGAAAGTCAATTGCAAGCAATTTGAATTCGAATCTTAATTCTACGAAGTTAAGTCGAGTTGGAGGTAATACTTTAGGTAGAAAAGAGGGAATATTTTTTATATAAATATACTTACATTTCAATCATTTTTTAATCAATCACAATTTTTATCTTATTGGCAATCTTTTCAAGTAATCCTGACAGAAAGTGAGAGCTTGATATATATTTTGATGCATCCAGGTGTTGTTTTTATCCCTTTTAGGATCAAATGACAGGAGTTAGTCAAGATCCTTCCCTTCTTGTTTTGATATGAGCGCCTAGGCTCTCCGATTTGCATACTTCCCTGTGCTCCCCATTGTCCTACCATAGACAGTTCTCGTTCAGGTTAAGGGTTAAACATGAATTTTCTGCAAAAGGTCATTTGTCTTAAAAGCCATCTAGTCTTAGCAATGAGAAGCCCAAGATCAATTCCTTTTCAAGCTTTAGGGAATCCCTCTTCTTCCTTTTGCAAACCCTCTCGGATTTATTGTGCCAAATTCGAAGGTCCCACCATGGTTTCTTCATTTGAGGATTCTGTTTGTTGTCCCTTTCAGGTTAAGGGTTAAGCCTAAACCTCATTTTTCCATGAGGTATCATCCCTTTCAGGTTAAGGGTTAAGCCTGAACCTCATTTTTCCACGAGGTATCGTCCCTTTTCAGGTTAAGGATTAAGCCTGAACCTCATTTTTCCACGAGGTATCGTCCCTTTTAGGTTAAGGGTTAAGCTTGAACCTCATTTTTCCATGAGGTATCGTCCTCTTTTAGGTTAAGGGTTAAGCCTGAACCTCATTTTTCCATGAGGTACCATCCCTTTCAGATTAAGGGTTAAGCCTGAATCTCGTTCTTTCATGAGGTATCTTTCGTCTCATCCAGGTTAAGGGCCAAGCCTGAGCCTCATTTCGATGAGGTGAATCTTCTTCTTTATTCTCCATTCCATATCTGTCATTATCGTCGGAGCCAAATCTTCCATACCCGGACAAATTCTTTTAACTGGGGCATTTTTATAGTCTAAATTTGGTGTGTTTTTCTTTGCCACTAAGCTCAGCTTTCAGTCGGCTTAGTAGCAAAGAGGGGCATATGTAAACATCCCAAATTTTCACCCTCATCCAGTGTTTACATTTCATATGTCACTGCATATAATTGCATGCATTCGACATATCATTTTATTGCATTGCATGTCATTTTATTGCATTGCATGTCATTTTATCTCATTATCGAGGTCCAGAACTCCCGTTTTCAAAATATTAAATCCAGATTCAAGTTTTAAAAACTTTTCTTTCGAAATAAATTTCAAAACCTAGGTTTTAAATCGACATTTTTGTCATTTGCCAACCCCTAGGATCTTATATTTTGAAATGTTTTCCTTAGAAAACAAACTGGATTCATTTTAAACTCAATTTCAATGGATTTCGATTCTTAGATGAGACCCATTTAGGTGGTGTCACTTCTAGATTCCTTTATTTATCAAAAATTTTAGAGTCCTAGTTGGATCAGGACTCTTTTTTCAGAGTCATAGTTGGATCAGAACTCTACCTTTTACTACCCTTTTTACCTATTTTTGAGAAAACCTTTCAAAATCTTTCATTTTGGCCAAAATCCCAGAGTCCTAGTTGGATTAGGACTCTTTTTCAAGAATCTTAGTCGGATCAGTACTCTTTTTCAGAGTTTCAGTCGGATTAGGACTCTATCTTTCATTGCTATTTTAGCTATTTTCAATTAAATCTTTTAAAAAACTTTTGAAATGAGTCAAAAACTCAAAGTTTTAGTCCAACAAGGACTCTATTCAAAGAGTCCCAGTTGAATCAAGACTCTGACCCTGATTTCACTTTTGAGAGAATCTTTCCAAAATCTCCTTATTTATCTTTCTAAATTTCAAAATTGTTACACCTTTACCATGGAATTTCAAGATTCTAGGATTTTACTTCAAAGTCCTGATCAAGTGAGGACTCTATCCCAGAGTCCTGATCGAATAAGGACTCTGTCCAGAGTTTATTGTCTCACTTCATTTTCACTAGTTTTCAAAAGTTCTGTTTAAATCTCATCACCTTATTCTCAGAAAACCAAAAATTCTTAGAGTTCTAGTCGAATTAGGACTCTTCCTCAGAGTCCTAGTCAGACCAGGACTCTAAACCAGACTTCAATTTTATCTTATTTTTACCTATTTTTCAAGATTCCCTCATTTGTTTTCTCAGAAAATCCAAAAATCTAAGAGTCCTAGTCCGATTAGGACTCTGTCCATAGAGTCCCAGCTGAATCAGAACTTTGTTTGATTTAAATACTTGTTATTTTCACTGTTTTTACAAGTTCTTTCATTTGTTTTTCAGAAAATACCAAAAAAATCTAGAGTTTTAGTCTGATCAGGACTCTGTCCCAGAGTCCTAATCCAGTTAGGAGTCTATTCTTAAGTTTGTTTTTACTTTCGTTTTCATTCATTTTCATTTGTTTTTCAAAAATTAGGTCATTTTGTAGAGTCTCGGTTGATTCAGGACTCTATTTCAGAGTTTTGGTTGAATTAGGACTCTAACCCTGACTGCGTTTTCTGACTTATTTTACCAGTTTGATGAAATCTTTCAAAAACCTTTTTTATCTGGCTTTCAAAATCCTAAAATCTCAGTCCTAAAATTTCAGGACTCTAGCCCAGAGTTCCAGTTCGATTAGGACTCTATTTTCAAGCCTTTGAATTTCATTTATTGATTTTAACCCCTTTTCAAAGCTATTTTGTCCTTATTTTAAAATTTTAAAACTTTGATGTGGAGCCCACTCAGTTGGCGCCATATATGGAGGAGTTCTGACCTAGTCTGAACTCTGTGACATTTCAAAACTTTCAATATCAAGTTCACCTTTGAATATCTTTTGAAAAACCTCTCAATTTCAAGTTTTAAAATCGTTTTTGAAAATTCAAGTGGGGCCCACTGTGGGTGGTGCCACATTTGAAGAAGTTAGGGTTAGTTAGTGTCCTAGCTAGGTTAGAAGAGTCAAAAATGATTTTAAAACTTCATCTTTGCTTTTCAACAGTTTTTAAAGCTTTTAAATTCGAGTTTTAAAAAAAAAAAACAAATGTGGGTCCGTCTAGGTGGCACCAGATTTGGAATTTCTTTCTATTAATTAAGTCAATTAGGGTTAGATAGAGTCCCACCTAGGCTACAATTCTCCAAAAAATCATTCCCCCCTTAATTAGATTAATTAGAAAGAGTTCTAAAAAAATAAAACTCCTTAATTAACCCTAATTAAGGAGGTTTTAAAAAACTATAAATAAGGGCTCTTTAGAGGGGTTAAGAGGCTCTTTTCTCTCTCTCAAATTTTCGTGGTCTCTCTCCTCTCTCCAGCACCTCTCCTTCCTCCATTGAAGCTGCAGCCACCCAAGGTAAGATTTTTATATTTTCTTTCATGTTTTTATTATTTTTTTATGCTTTTTATCATGGAATTAACCATTATCGCCCTTTGTTCATGGATTTCAACCATGAGTTTCTTCCAAGAACTCCAAAATCGACCCAAGAAGATGAACTAACTCAATTGGAGGGTGATTTACAGGATTCTAATCCATTAGAATCATTCAAGTTGTTGTTTTCTACGTTCTTAACCAACGAAACATGAGATTTACCCATTAAATGGGTTAAATCCATGTTTTCAAAGGTAAAATCAATTTCAAACATGGATTCTCTGGATTTTTTTTTATTTTCTTATGGTATTAATTTTTATTTCATAAATTTCAATATTAAATTTAATTTTGTTATGTTGTTTATGAGTTTTTTTTTGTTATTTTCCATGCTTAGATCATAGATTTTAATGCTTTATTAGGTTTTTGAGTGTTTTGATTCTAGATCTGTAAAAAGCATGCTATTTCGCATTTAAATCTTTGTTAGAAATTGTTGATTTTCTTATATGTGGTCCATGGATGTGTCATTGAGTCTCGGTAAAAAAAATCATAAGTTTTGGGATTCGGAAACTCTGTCAGAAAAATAAAAGATCAAATCGTGATTTCCAGTAGTTAAAATTGCTATTGAAATTCATAGGTAACTTGCAGTTATGTTATTTCTCTCATTCAAAGTCCTATTTGTGATCCATAAAGTGCAGCAGTATCATGTTAATGCCTAGTATTTATTGTAATTTTCCAGTATTTTTACATCACTATTCACTATTTTTCGCTGACAGAAAGTCATATCAACTTTTTAGAACTCGTTATGATTTATTAAAACCCTAATTCAACTTGTGTTGGTCGTATCTCCTTAACCGAAGATCCGATCAATGATTTGTAAAAAGGGGAGTTCATTGTCTACATGTCTACTATTCACTTCTAAAAACTTAGAACTTTCTAATGTGTTTTGCTATTTTTTCCTATATTTTGCAACCAAAAGCATCTGTTTTGATAAATTTTATATTTGTTATATTCAAGTACAGATTGCTGAAACGATATCTCCATAACAAGAGATGATTTTTCCAATCTGTAAATAGGAGATTCCATGTTTTTATGTCTATTTTGTCTCTATAAAATTTTAAGAATTTCCAGGGTGATTTGACCCCTGATTCGGGTCTGACACCATCACAGGTACATGCCCGCGGGTAAAAATAGCATATTTTAGGGGTTTTAAGCAATTTTCGTGTTTAAATCATGTCAAAATTTGATCTTTCTGTTTCTAGATTAATGTTAGGGTTATCAAAAGTTCACTTATCGATTTTTACTGATTTTGAATATCATTTGATGCTTGGATGAGTTAAATTGCAAAATAGGGTACCCACAGGATCCCGAAACACTGCCAAAATCATGATTTTCATGATATTTCTGGATTTTTGTGCATGAGTTCATATTTTTAGGGTTTGTTCATGTTTAAAATCATATTAGGATGCTTCATGGTCGATTTTATGTTTATTTGATTTCATTTAAACCCTAAATCCCAAGTTTTCACCAAAATATTTTCTTAAAACCCTAATTTCAAGGTCATAGTCTTGCTATCAGGGGCATTTTGGTCATTTATTCTCAATTTCGAAATTTTAAACTTTGATTTTCTCATTTTTAAGCATATCATATCATATTGTGTTTGATTTATTTTTATTTGAATTTTAAAACCTTATTTTTACAAAATATCTTTCTGAAAACCCTGATTTCAAGGCCATAGTCTTGCTGACAGGGTTATTTTGGTCATTTTGACCCCAAATTTGAATTTTCAAATCTCGTTTTCATAGTTCTTTAATTTTATTTCCTATTTCATTATGTTTATCTCAGGAAATCATGGAAAAGGTCTTATATCTAGCAAAATCCAGTAATTTCCAGATATTACTGGATAAATCTAGAAAAGCCAACATATCTTCACTAACAAGTTTTCTAGTTTTGCAAGGATATTTCAAGCCTGTATTTTCATTTATTTAAATTCAATTAGTGATTTAAATTCAATTAGTGATTTAAATTAAATACATTTGGAATAAGAATTTTAATTCGTGGTTCGCATTTGGGTGCATTGCATATAGTTTGCTTTTATAATTTCAATATCTGATGAATGTATCATTCATGCACATATCACAAATTCATCATAGTCTACACGAATGTCACATGCATAAGCTCTTAGGGAGTTGACAAACTCGGTGGAATTCGTATTTATGGCCATAGTCAGAATACGAAAGAGACCCAAATTTGTGATTTTCGTATTAGCCACATTCAGCCTACACTCTTAGGCTAACTTCAAAATGCTCTGCATTTCTCAAAAATACAAAAGGATTTTCTCAATTCTCCAAAACAATGTCTTTCAAATCCATATTTATTCATTTCAATTTGCAAATTCCAATTCTAGTTCAGAGAAATCGATTTTCTCAAAATTTTCTAAGTCTTACTCAGAAAATGATTTTCTCAAAACTCTGAGTTTTCAAGTAGAATTTCAAGTATTCCTCAAGTTCAAATCACAATTTTACAAGTCATAATATCTTAAATTTCAAAGTCTGAATTCAGAGAAATCAAGTTTTTCCCAAAGTTATTTGAAATTCCTTAGAAATTGATTTCCACAAAACACTTATATTTCTTCAGAAATCGATTTTCATTTTTCTCAGAAATGTCCTTACACAAAGCTCACGATTTTTAAAGTATCACCTTTTCCAAGAATTTTCCAAGTATTTCAAATATTCAAAGCAAACATTTTCAATCTGCATTTTCAGAAAATTCATAGTGCATGCCTAATTCTTTGTGCATTTAGGAAATAGAACAAGATTTAGACAAGTTGAGCAAAGTTAAGCACACTTTTGATCCTTGGCTCGATTACCCCTGGTAAAGGCGCCTAGAACGGTTGAACCTCGTACCGACAGGCGAGTCTCATTCTTTGGAATTATCCCACATTTTAAAATGGAGGTGAGTTATTTTCAAAATCTCTTTCAAAGGTCAGTTTGATTTGCAAAAGTAAAACTTTGTGATGATAACAAAGTTTCAATTGTTTGATCCAACTGCAACAAGAGTCAACAAAGCCTCAGGCATTGTAGAGGTGAATCATAAATCAAGGTTTGGGATATATGAACCATTCATATTAGCCTTGCAAGCTCAACAAGTTTACTATACTTCACATCTGAGTACAAAGAAGTTAGATAGAAATGAATGGTGGGCAGTTTGCAAGGCGAAGTCCAAACTATACCCTGAGTATGATCAGTTACAGGAAGACAAGTTAACTGAAGAGAGTGATTACTATCAATCATATGATATTTATGACTTCTCTTATAGTCACGATGTCGTGCATGATATGCATGTCATGTCTTCATTGGTCGATGAAACATTCATGGAAGAATGTGATCCAAATGATATACTAAGTGGATGGGCAAACAATGAAAAAGAAAAAGAAAAAGAGGAGGAAGAAGAAGAATATGACAGTCAAACAAGTGATGAGGAAGAATTCTCGAGCTAGTGAGCAAAATCTTCTAATACAAACCTCTAATGAATGTATTGTAACGTGTTTGAATGATTTAAATGTATTGTAATACTTGATGTGAATGATTTGAATTATTTGAATGTTTTAAAATGTATTGCAATGATTTGAAGGTATTTCAATGTTTGAATGTATTGCATGACATTTTTTATTCTTTGATTATGTATCTTTGATACGTATAGAGTTATGATTTGAATGTATTGTAACATGTTTGAATGATTTGAATATATTGCAATACTTGATGTGAATGATTTGAATTATTTGAATGTATTGCATGACATTTTTTATTTATTAGAATATGGTTCATGGAGGTTACAGTGGTCGTTCACCCAGTGGTAGCCAGTCTCAGCCTTCATCTTCACGGACTGCTTTGATAGGTATATCATTTAACTAATTGTATACTTGATTAGTTTAAATACGCATTCTGAGAATTTTCAATGCATTTTTTTACAGATGATGTTTCGCTTGTACATGACCCACCTCCACCAATTGTTCATACAAGTCACGAGCCAACGCAGGATGCAGGGTCTTCTCAGTCTGACACAAGAAGACTCATTCAAATAGTGTATATCGATAATCAACCGTAAGTATTTCATTTTCACTTATTACATATCTTATAAATATTGTATATTGATAGTTAATGTGTACCAATTTATGTGCAGCGCGAGATTCAAGCCACAAGAAGTAATACGAGATATTAGGAATTCACTACTTCAACATCTACAAGGACCGGTCGCTCAATGGAAAGAGTACCCGAAGGAGGTGTTGGACAGATTGTGATCCTCATTCACGATATACAATCGTTTCTCATAGTTAATGTGTTTCATATTTAATTTTTTGTTATAATCATGTTTACTAACTTTCTGAAAATATTTGTAGGCTTTGAATCGCTTCGCGACTACGATGGAGGAACAGGATGCAATGAAGGTGTGGCAAAAGGTGGCTGCCAATCAATTTGCAGACATGCTGCACAATATAAAGACTACAGCAAGAAAAGCATCTGGCAAGATAAATGATCCACTGCAGTGGAAGGGCCATGGACCTCCTACTATCAGGTCAGATGTTTGGAATGCAATGTGCGACAAGTGGGCGGGGCATGAATTTTGAAACCGCTTAGCGAAGGCTGCACAAAATCAAGCGAAAATGCCTGATGCCCATCTACACATAGATGGATCTAGGACTTTTGGGAGCCACCTGAAGAAAATGGTAACTCATCAATATATATATTGTTAATTTTATAAGTATTGTTGCAAACCTATTAAATAATTCTTTTATCATTTAACTTCGCAGGAAGCATAAAAATGAGGCATTGTGTCAAACAAGGATGTGTTTGTTAAAACACATAAACGTAAGATCACGGGAGAGTTCGTATTAGAGAAGGCGAGAACGACAACGGTATGTATTTATTATATTAATAATCATTGTAATATACAAGTTATCAAACATTGTAATTCTTAATTATTAATTCATACTGTAATCATTATTTTGTAGGAGTCATATGAGCAACAGATGGTAGAGCGATATGGCGATGACTCTACTCAGCATCCATCTTTTGATCATGCAGCATGAGTGACTGCAACAGGTGAACCCAAAAAGGGTTGTGTGTTCAGGTTTGGGAGTAATATGAACACCTCACCAGTCATTACTTCCGTCAGTCACGACTCACAGAGTTCTCCCATCAGCATCAACTCCAAGCATCCGACTGACCCGCCTAATTCTTGGGATGGTGTACGCCAGCTCGTTAAGGACACAATGTGTAACTACTTGCATGAAGCAATTTCTGATGTTATCCATAATGAGTTGAGCAGTTTTTTTCAGAACAGGGAAACTTCGTCTGTAGGTGCCTCTCAAGTATGAAAGTTTCATGTGATGTATTACATGTCATTAGATTTCATGTTACTTTGATTGTTTTAACTTAGGTGCATTGCATATAATTTATTTCAGTATATATTTTGTTTATCAATGCTAACCTTTTTTTCTCGTGTAGGTTGATGGCGATAATCAGCGTAGTGGAGCTGAAGGGGCAGATCAAGACAATAAAGAAAAGGACGCATAGAATCTTGGCGATGATTAGATTCATGTGTTGAATTTATTATACCTTCTTTTTGTTTCAAAAATATAATTGTTCAATTGTAAATAATTAGAACTTGCGAATTTTATAGTGGATCGATTAATTGTTTTAGTTTCTTTTTATATGTATTTTGATATATACTTTGTTTTTTATTCATGGGAAATATAAATTGTATCACAAGAAATTTTTTCTCGATATTTATGTTTTAAACAATTTTTTTAAATTTTTTTCCTTGTTTGCGACGGATATATCTGTCGCTATTTACTATCGGCGTCCAATTTAGCGACGGATTAGGGACGGATTTTAATTCTTCGCTATTTACTAGTTGGTCAATGTTTTTGCGATGGATCTTAATTCGTCGTTGGGTTCGTCACTATAGTATCGGCGTCATTAGCGACGGATATTAATCCATCGCAAAACCAAAATCTCTGTATAGTAACGACAGCCTTACGACGGATGTTGGCATTCGTTAATTCATTGTAAATTAGCGACGAAACTGGCGACATATAGTTTTCGTCGTCAATTAGCGACTATAATTTTGCGATGGAAGCTATCCGTCGTGACTCCGACGCTAAACTGTTTAGTGATTAATTAGCGACAGATTTAGGTCGTCGCTAATCCACAGATTTCTTGTAGTGGAAGTTTGAGTCAAAACTCAGATCTTCGAGAAAAATTAGTCCAACTTGGAAGCTAGGTTTTTAAAAGAAAGTCCAAGTCAGAACTCAGATCTTTAAAGGAAAAACTTGTCCAACTCAAAAGTTGAATTTTTTTAAAAGGAAGCCCGAGTCGGAACTCGGATCTTCAAGAAAAATAGATTAATTTAAAGGAAAATCTGAGTCAGAACCCAGATCTTCAAAGGAAAATTATTCCAACCTAGAAGTTGGATATAAGAAGGAAGCATTTAATCCGAAGATTGAAAATTGCAAAGATTGCCAGTGCAGGAACCGGTTTTCAAAAAGTGATTTGATCCTAGCTTGAATTTGAGAAGAATCGGCAAAGATTATGAATCAAATCTGAAGATTACAAACTTTCTAAAGATTAATGTGAGAATTTTATGAAAAATTCTTGATCCAAGATGGTTTAGGATTTAAATTGTTCATGATGGTCTCAGAATTATCCCTTATTTTGAATGAGAAATGATATAAAAATTGATAAAAATTGATGAAAAATCGATAAAGATTGATAAAGATTGATGAAAATTTGATAAAAGTTGATAAAAATTGATAAAGATTGATGAAAGTTGATAAAAATTGATAAAAATTGATAAAAATTGATAGAAATTGGTAAAAATTGATAAAGATTGATGATATTGATAAAAATTAATGAAAGATTAATGAAAATTGATAAAATTTGAGGAGAAAGAGTTTGTTTGATTATGCCTACATACAAGAGGTTTGAAGGGAAGATAAGTCTTCATAACAAAATATGACCCAATATAACAAGGGAAGAAAGCATTGGACGAAAGAACAATTGATCATTGTATTTAAAGAAAGCTCTTTGAAGAATATAAAGATAGAATAGACAATTTAGGTATAAAACTTCTTCAAATGCAGAGCATTAATAAGACCCGACAGTTCCACCCCATCTGCATTGATCAGACGATATGAATTGCGGGGTAATGCTTCCTTAACCACATAAGGACCTTCTCAGTTTGGTGACCATTTGTCATGCGAGCGGTGTTTGATATGAGTTCTCGATCTGAGGACTAGATCATTAACTCGAAATTTCCTCTTAATGACAGACTTGGCATAATGTTGAGCTATCCTTTGATGATAAGTTTGAACATGCTCTGCTGCCTTGAGTCTTCTTTCGTCTAGTAGATCAAGTTATACTAACCTCTGTTGGTGATACTGATCGAGTGGTAGCTCTATGAACAATGCAAATTTGAATGTGGGTTTTTGAACATGGAGAGGTAATACCACCTCGGTCTCATAAACAAGCTCTGCAGGAGTAGCGTTGGTTGAAGTCTGAATGGTAGTTCGATATGCCCAAAGTGCATTATGGATTTTCTCGTGCTAATCACGGCCCATCTCAACGGTTCTTTCCAAGATGCGAATCAGAATCTTATTGGTGGCCTCTGCTTGGTCATTCTCTTGAGGATAGTAGGGAGTTGAAAAATGATGATGAATCCTGAATTTCGAAGAGAAGGTTTTCATCCTCTCATTCTTGAAATGACTGTCATTGTTAGAAATAATGTCATGTGGTATGCTAAAATGACACAGAATGTTCTTGTGAGTAAAAGAAACCACATGTCGGCCTTCTACTTTACCCAAAGTAATAGCTTCAACCCATTTGGTGAAATATTCTGTAGCTGTGAGGAAATATTTGTGGTCATTGGAAGCAAAAGGAGTAATTGGGCCTACGACATCGAAAGCCCACATAAAAGATGGCTAAGGAGATACAACTGATTGCAAATAAGTAGTTGGCGCATAAATAGAAGGTGCGTGCATCTGACATTTGATGCACTTCTTCACAAAACAATAACAGTCTTGTTGCAGGGTTTTCCAATAGTACCCTAATCAAACAATCTGCTTAACGAGAGTTTGGTAGCCAATATAGCTACCATAAATTCCTTCATGGGCCTCTTGGATAATTTCCATAGCTTTATCTTTGTCTAAGCATCTGGCATACTCAGAACTGAATCCGCTGAGGTAAAGGACATTAGCAAGGATGAAATAGCATATGGACATATGCTGAATCGCTTGTCTCTCCCTTTTTGGCATTTCTAGTGAAAATTTGCCAGTTTCAATTAAATTCTTGATGTCTTGATACCAAAGCCACTTCTTTTGATTGACCTAGTTAATTTGCACAACTGAAATGAAGATAAGTTGATCAAGTCTGTCAATTTCAAAAGAGCGGCAGGATTCACTGTTTTTGAAAGACATGATGGAGCTTAGACTTGCCAAACCGTCTTCTATTTGATTATGCTCTCTTTTGATGTGATGAAGTTGGAATTCTTCAAAATTGTTGATAAGAGCTAAGGCAATCTTTTAGTAAGGGATTAGCTTTTGATCCTTCACCTGCCACTCAACTTTGACTTGACTGACGACAAGCAATGAATCACCAAAGGCATACACTCTTTTGATGTTAAAATTTTACAGAATTCTTAGGCCTTATATTAGAGCTTCATACTCGGCCATGTACACAGAAAGCCCAGTTTGAGAAAATAAGGGATCATTTTCTTCTCGGGTGTGATCAGTAAGATCTCGATCCCTATGCCAGTCATATTCATGGAACTATCAAAAAACAAATTCCAAATTGGTGAAAGCTGGATATTGTAGACATGTTCATCAAGAAAATCATCTTCTGCTTTGACATCTTCTGCTAAAGAAAAGTCTTCTAACTGATCTGCGATGGCCTGGCCTTTGATCGACTTCTGAGAAAATACTCTAAGTCATATTGCATTAGAAGGACTTGTCATTTGGCAATCCGTCCACTGAGAAATGGTTGTTCAAGAATGTACTTGAGAGGATTGAGCTTTGATAAAAATTTGACTTCAGATGCCAACAAGTAGTGTCTCAATTTTTGGCATATCCAAACCAGAGCTAGACAGGTCTTTTCCATTGAAGAATACTTCTTTTCATAATCAATGAAAGTTTTGCTCACATAGTAGATGGCATGCTCTATCAAACTGCCTTCTTCATACTGTGCTAAAAATCCAACGCAGACATTTTGATTGACAAAGATATATAATAGTAGAAGCTTTCCTAATTCTGGCAGCTTCAAAACAGGTGGATTAAGAAGATATTGCTTGATGCTCTCGAATGATTGTTGACATTCTGACCTCCATTTAAATTTTACTCATTTCCTTAGTAGATGATTGAATGGTTCACATCTCATTGCCAAATTAGAGATAAACTGACGAATTGACTGAATGCGTCCTTGAAGGCTGCGCAATTCTTTAAGATTGGTCGGTGGTAGCATATCAATAATAGCTTTTGCCTTGGCAGGATCCACCTCTATTCCTCTCTTGCTGATTATAAAACCAAGCAGTTTGCTTGACTCTACTCCGAAAACACATTTCTGAGGATTGAGTCTCAATTGGTAGAGAATGAGTCGCTTGAAAACTTGGTCAAGAGCATCAATATGATCCTCTCTTTCTTTAGATTTAATCAGGATGTCATCTACATAAGCATCCATGATCTTGTGCATCTGGTCATGAAAAATGAATGTCATTGCCCTTTGATAAGTTGCCCCAGTATTCTTAAGCCCAAAGGGCATGACCGTGCAACAAAAGGTCCCCCACGGTGTAATGAAAGAAGTTTTCGCTTGATCACGAGCAGCTAGCTTGATCTGATTGTAACCAGAGTATCCATCCATAAAAGAAAACATGGTGTGACTGTGAACACCCCGAATTTTTCAAAATTTTGTAAAATTTCTCTCTTGGTCTCTGACCTCATCTTTCTGAATAAATTAAGTCATTTTAATCCAAATTCCAGTTATTTCTCAGATTCACTGGAATCCAAATTCATGTTATATATCTGATTCAATTTCAGATCCAGATACAGTGCTAGAATTCCAATCTGAGCCTCGTTATCTAATTTTCAAAATCAATTTTACAAAAATACGAAAATAATTTCTGAAAGGCTCAGACAATCCATTCAGTATCCATTTGGATCCATTTACTCTGTGTTTCTCAATTCAAGGTTCAAACCCAATTTGAACTAATTTTCCCCATTTTGATCTGTAATCGAGATCCAGATCCAAATCTAGTTTTTATTCAAAACCTCGGATCCAGATCCTTTTCAAGATTCAATTTTTGATCTATTTTTAAATTCTTAAATTTGAAATTCAAATCCATCATTTTACAAAAATCTTTTAAAAATATCATGGATCCAGTTTTTAGTTCAATTTGGATTTTGAAAAATCAAAACAGATCCAGATCCACTTTCAAAATCCAATTTTTAACCTCAATTCAAAAACAATTCTTGAATTTCAATCCTAAATTCAATACTTTTACAAAATTTCTTAAAATTCAATCTGGATCCGGTTTTAACTCAATTTGGATTCAAAAATCAAATCGGATCTTGGATCCAATTGAAATCCGTTATTTTCAAAATCCTCCTTTTTATTTATATTTTATTTAACTTAGGTTTTTAAACCTATTAAAATCATAAAAGAAAAAAAAATACATTTTTAAAGGAAGGTCGCTGCCTCAGCCCAAGACCCTCCAGGAAAAGAGGAAGAAAAGGAGGAGGAAACAGAGGAAGAAAAGGAGGAGGAAACAGAGGAAGAAATGAATAAGGAAAAGAAGGAAGAAAATGAGCAGAAAAGATGCAGAAAAAGGAGGAGAAAGAAGGATAAGAAGAGAAAAGAAGAAAGGGGGAGAACATTCAGCGATTGGTGGTCAGTAGTTTCTCTCTCCCTATCTCTCTCCTTCTTGCTTGGAGTTTACGAAATTTAGAATAGTTTTCACCCCTTTCTTTCAGACCCCTTTGAAATTCCACTAGAGGGGGGGTGAATAGTGAAATACGATAAAGATCGATAAAATAAAATAATCAGGCAATAAGGCACAACACATAAAATACAGAATTTATACTGGTTCGGTCAATACCCAGACCTACATCCAGTCCCCAAGCAAACCACTTGAGCTTTCCACTATAACATCTGAGTCACCGGATAAATAGTACAACACCCTCTTCCTCAGAGGTCTTCTTCTCTCAACAGAGAAGGGGCACACCCTCTTCCACAGAGGTCTTCTTCTCTCAACAGAGAAGGACAACACCCTCTTTCACAGAGGTCTTCTTCTCTCAACAGAGAAGGGCAACACCCTCTTTCACAGAGGTCTACTTCTTTCAACAAAGAAAGAAAACAGTGAATAACAGAGTTACAATACTTCCTATAGAACCTTCAGAATGATATGAATGCACGAATGAAGGATTCTCAGAATGTTCTGTTTGTCACTCAGAGGATACTCTTTGTCAAAGAGCTGGACTTGACTTTTTCTCTTTTCTTTCTTTTCTTTTTCTCTTTCTTTCTTTTCTTTTTCTCTTTCTTTTTCAAGGCTCTCTTTTCAAATATCGAATAAGAATTTTTCTCATTGTAAGCTCACATGTCCATGCCATTCCATTCCATTGTGAATAGTTATATAGCTGTAAAAAAAAAGTAGTCGTTACATTTTGAAATCGTAGCCTTTTTGAGATGTGAAGTGTTATGTCATTTCAAAAAACATCTTTAGAGAAATTCGAGAAAAACCTTTTTCCATAAAAGTAAAGTATGGGGTACACTAGTCGTTGTAATATTTTAGGTAATACATATTTTATGTAAAAAGTCTATTTCTTACAATAGTATATTGAACGTTCGATTGTAGTTTTGTCTTTATCCTAATTAATGATTTGACGTACAAAAGTACTTCTTTACTTTAAATGAGTGTAAGTACAATTAGTGCTTTGAGATATTTATTTGTACATAGTCATGTCAAGTGTTTTCTTTATGTTGTGGTTTTCAAAGTCTTCAGAGAGAATGAGGACTACAAGAAAGTCGACATTCTTGAGAAGGATATTTAACAAGGATTTCTTACAGGAGGTATTTAATGCTATACAAAGAGAATGATGACTTCAAGTAAGTCGACATTTTATGGGTTTGTAAAAAAGGTAACTAGAGTCATTTCAAAAACTTTATTATATTTGTTTTCTTTGTGTAGCCGATTTTCATGTTTTGTCTTTTACCCATATTTGAAATCATTTCTTTAAAGAAGGTAACTAGAGACTTTTCAAAAACATATTATATTTGTTTTTCTTTATGTAGCCGATTTCATGTTTTGTCTTTTTCCTACATTTCTTTTCATGTTGTCTTGTATATGATGTAAGGTACAATTATTACATTTTGAAATCATGTCAAAATACCTTTTTCATAAAGGGTTGTAAGAAGGTACAATTATTAGTTTTCAAAAAAGAGCTTTTTGAAACTATCGTATACTTTTATGATATAGTTTTTATGAATGAGTATGTAATATGCAATATGCATGTTCCTGAAGGTTCTGTTACATATGACTCTAAAGAAGAAAAAAATCTTCATCTTGAGGTAGCCGATCTCTTCAGTTGATCTTTAGGAATGCATGGCTCATCAAGCTTTTTCTTCAAGGAGTATGATTGCACTAGTTGTACTTGAACAGGAAGTCTCCATCCTTTTTGGGTGAGATATCCTTGCATCAAATACTCGTTAGATTTATGGCAAAACATATTCAGTCATAATATAACATTTTTCAAGAGGACATATTATCATATCATATAAAATCAAATACGACAGTGTGTCATATTATGTGACATCAAAACAGAGTTTCTCAACATTCTCCCCCTTTTTTATGATGACAAAATATGCTCCCCCTGTCAAAAAGACATTATGCATAGAAATAATAATATGATAAAATATTGAAGAATGTTTAAAGAGAGTATTTCTCTAATAATGGAGACAGGTTTTCTCCCCCTTTGTCATAGACAAAAAGGAAGGGATTAGAGTAAGAGAGTTATTACAAAGCAATAATAAATATTACAGTAAAAAAATAAGTTTATCCCGAAGGTGGAGTAGGTTGATGTGTTCGGTTGACTTGATCCGACTGAAGGGTCTGTAGAGTTTGCTGCAACGAGGCTTGACGGCGAAGAATACGATCCTGAGAATGCTGGACATCCATCAGAGCAGGGAAGTAATTGAAAGTGGATGTTGGTTCTTCTTCATCAGAGCCGGGCAGGTGAAGGGACCTTAGATTGAAGGTAGCAGCATCGAGGACCTGAGAGGGATGGAGGATAACTTCGTTGTGAATGGGTACTTTGAAGTATTTTAGGATGGGAGTTATAAAACACCCGAAAAGAAGAGGCTTGAATTTTTGATAACGAATAAAAAGGTCGAAAAGAATGGAGGACCAGTTTATCGGAGTAGAAGAAAAAATTGCGTAGATAAAGAGAGATTTTTCGTGGAACTAATCCCTTGCGGGGAAACTTGGGATAGATGTTGTGGAGAAGAATCTGGGCAAGTAATTGAGCATGAGGTTGGAGATTCCTCATGTGCCAGGGAAGTTGGTAGCAGTTGGTGCAGAGAAGAATTTTTCGAAGTACCGATCGTTCGATTGGTACTATGTTGTTGAGGTCTGTGGCGGTGGAAGGTAGGTTTAGAATTCTACCTAGGTCGGAAGCATCGAAAAACATCAGCTTTCCTCGGACTTTACTGGTGATTGTAGTTTGTTCATGATCAGAAGAAAAGTTTGTATAGAATAGTCGAACTAGTTCAGGATAGTAGGCAGCTTGGGATGAAGATCCTAGTAGATGTTTGAGTTCGGGGAGATAGCTGTGTAGGTCAAATAGCATGAAGTCTTCATAGTGAACTAATTTTCCTTCATGAATGGGTCGAGAACAAAGTAAGTTGTAGTCATGAAAAAGACCTGGATACCTAAGATCTGCAGCAGTGATTGCAGAGTTTGAAGAGGAAGCCATTGCAAAAGGAAGTTGAGAGAGAAGGAGTTTGAAAGTATGTATGAAGATAGTGAGCTACAAGTGGATTGGTGAGGAATGAATCAGTCGATTAAATAGAAGAAAAAAAATAATTGTGACAATAATTGAATGACAATGGAAGTGAATGATTTTTGGATGTAGTTTGAATAAGGAAATTCGTGAGTTGTAAGTTAAGGGGCTTGTGAATGACAAATCAAATCAATGGTGGAAGATAGTGTATCATATTGGTATGTAAGTTAAGAAGGGCATAGATTTGAACAAATATACTATGGGAGAGTGTATCGAGTAGTGAGAAATGTCATGAATGGAGTATGGAGTGACATATTGAAGAGAGTGAAGAAAATAATGGCCTAATAAAACAAACAACTTTTTCTACATGATATTACTTGATGTGGAAGCATTCCAAATTCGTGAAGAGTGATTTTGGAATAAGACAAACAAAGATGAGTGAGTGAGAGGCAATAATTGGTTATTTAATAAGTATATATTTTGATATGTGTGGAAAAAGAATGAATAGACATAAAGAAGGGTGATACGGATATGTGGTTTGAAAGATATGACATTTTTGAAAGAAAAGAATGCAAAAAAAAATGTGTCATGATTAATGTGTCTTCACATTTGTATTGTTTTATGAGTATACGTAAAGATGAGAGGGACACACTTTGACTATGAATAGTGATAAGACAAAAAGATATTTATGAATGAAGGGTAATAATTGCTTATATAAGAAATATTTTTATGGATATGCGTGGAAGGAGTGAGAGTAGTCATAGAGAAAAGTGAGATGACATATATGGATTTTCGAGTAGGATAAGAAGTAATAAAAAATCATGATTGATATGAGATAAAAGACATAAAATAATGTTATGATTGACATGAGTTATTGTTTATTTGATAAACATATTTTTAAAGAAGCTTGATTTGAGGAAGTTCATAGTTGTTAGAGAATAAAGTTAAGTTTTAAACTAGTAAAGGAGTCACAAACATGGATTGACAAGAATGAAGGCTCAATTTGTATGAGAGAGAGAGAAAGTACTAAAGGTACTAATGAGAATAAAAAAATATGAAAGACAAGGTTTTAATGAGTCTCGATTGGAGAGAGATATAAAATGTATGAGAGAGTCATGGTTAAGGATGAAAAAGGAGCTTCGTGAAATATATATATAGAGAGAGAGAGATAAAAAAAAGTGATACAAAACGTACTAATGGGTGGAGTACAAATACTTTTTGTAAAAGATATAAAGCATGAAGAGATGATAATAGATAATTCTTTAGGCTATGATATAAAAGATGATATAAAAAAAATTTACATGAGATATAATAGAGTGTATGTAATCTATGATATATTAAATGATATAGTAAAAATTTACATGAGAACATAGCAACTAGATCTTTTAGAGAAAGGTAAAAGAACCAAAATAAACATTCGATTTTAACTAATAATTTGAAAAGCAAGAGTTCTCATAAACTAATATGTTATCATGTTGAAGGTGAATCAATTTATCGTAAGAGAAGTTTTCACAAAAGGACAAAAAATAATAAAGGAGTTATGAGATGAGTGATGTGAACAATGTTATGATAGCTTTTAATATAATTAGCTTTTATGGATACGAGTGAAAGGAGATAGGACAAGAAGTCATAATGGATGTGTACTTGAAAAGATGACAAGTTGAAAGACATAAAGATGTGTCTTATAAGAGTTTAAAGTGTACGTGAATATGGAAACCTAGTTTGACTAACAAAAATCGATAAGAAGATAAACTTTTAAAATAAGATTTTAACAAAACTTATAAAAAGTATTATAATAAGTGTGATTAATTTATAAGTCACTTAGTTTGCATATTCCTAGTTCTCTTCTAATTCGTGTAAAGTCTTCATGTTTCAATGGTTTAGTGAATATGTCTGCTAACTGTTGATTAGTGGGTATGAATTTCAGTTTAATTATGTTGTTTAAGACTTGTTCTCTTAAGAAGTGGTGTCTTATTTGAATGTGCTTAGTTCGTGAGTGTAAAATAGGATTCTTAGATAAGTTTATAGCAGTAGTATTATCACAGAAAATAGTTGTATTTTCAAAATTTAAACCAAAATCTTTTAAGGTTTGTTTCATCCAGATAACTTGTGTACAGGCTAGGCTAGCAGCAATGTATTCGGCTTCAGTAGTTGATAAGGATACACAGTTTTGTTTCTTACTGAACCATGATACAAGTGAGTGCCCTAGCATATGACATGTTCCACTTGTGCTTTTTCTGTCAGATTTACTTCCAGCAAAGTCAGCATCGCTGTATGAGATTAAATCAAATGTAGAGGATTTTGAATAGAAGAATCCAAAATCAACTGTGTCTTTTAAATATCTTATTATTCTTTTTACAGCCTTAAGATGTGATTCTTTTGGATTTGACTGAAATCTATCACACAAGCAAACACTGAACATAATATCTGGACGGCTAGCAGTTAAATAGAGAAGTGATCCTATCATACCTCGGTATACCTTTGTATCAACAGACTTACCATCTTCATCTTTGTTCAAAACAGTAGTAGTGCTCATAGGAGTAGATTTTGGAGCAGTTGAGTTCATGTTGAACCTCTTCAGAAGTTCACGAGCATACTTAGACTGATTGATGAAAACTCCATCCTTGGTTTGCTTAATATGCAGTCCAAGAAAGTAGGTGAGCTCTCCCATCATACTCATTTCAAATTCTTTCTGCATGGACTTAGAAAATTCTTCACAAAGAGTGTTGTTAGATGATCCAAAGATGATATCGTCTACATATATTTGAACAATTAGGGTATGATTATTCACTATTTTTACAAATAATGTAGAGTCTGCTTTACCTACAGAAAAGCCAGTTTTTAACAAAAAGGTTTTAAGTCTATCATACCAAGCACGAGGTGCTTGTTTTAAACCATACAAAGCACGTTTGAGTTTGAAAACATGATCTGGATATTGTTCATTTTCAAATCCTGGAGGTTGTTTTACACAAACTTCTTCATTTATAAAACCATTTAGAAAAGCACTTTTAACATCCATTTGATATAATTTGAAATCCATATAGCTTGCATATGCTAAAAACATTCTAATAGATTCAAGTCTAGCAACAGGAGCAAATGGACAGATTGATCAATAGATTCACAGAAACTGACATGCATAGATTCTTCAATAGACTTAGAACACTTATTGAAATCTCTGTATGCTTTACTATGACTTGAATATCCTACAAATATGCCTTCAATAGATTTAGCATCAAATTTATCTAGGCTATCTTTTGTGTTTAGGATAAAGCATTTACAACCAAAGACTTTGAAATAGTCTATTCTTGGAGTTCTGTCATAGAATAGTTCATAGGGAGTTTTATTTAATAAGGGTCTAATGAGAACTCTATTAGTTATGTAGCATGCAGTATTAACAGCTTCTGCCCAAAAAGATTTAGCAAGATTATTATGTTGGAGCATAGTTCTAGCAGATTCCTGAAGGGTTCTATTCTTTCTTTCTACTACACCATTTTGAGGTGCAGCTCTAGGAAAGGCAAAGTTATGAGAAATACCATGCAAGTTACAAAAATTTTCAAAAAGTTCATTTTCAAATTCTCCTCCATGGTCACTACGGATTTTAACAATAGAACAAGATTTTCATTTTGTAATTTTTTACATAAAATTTCAAATTGACAAAACGTATCACTTTTGTTTTTCAAAAATATCACCCAAGTAAATCTTGAGTAGTCATCTACAATGACAAAAACGTATTTATTGTGATTATGACTAGCTATCCTAGAAGGACCAAAAAGATCCAGGTGGAGAAGCTCTAAAGGTCTTTTGCTTGAAATGATATTTTTTTATTTGAAAGAAGATTTTGACAGTTTTCCTAATTGACATGCATCACAAAAATAATCCTTTTTAAAAGATATTTTGGGTAACCCACATACTAACTTATCTTTAGCTAATTTAGACATATATTTAGAATTGACATGACCCATTCTCATGTGCTATAGATGTTGAGAGTCATTATTAGCTATGAGGCAATGTTCTGTGATGTTTTCTAGGTATAGTTCATATATATTATTTTTTCTTATACCTTTTAAGATAATATTTTCGTTGGTGTCTGCTATAAGACAAGCATTATGATTAAAGCTAATTTTATAACCTGTATCACACATTTGACTAATACTTAGAAGGTTATGTTTTAAGCCTTTAACCAGGAGAACATCTTTGATAAGAGGTTTATCTATATTTCCAATATTACCAATACCTATTATCAAACCTTTGTTGTTATCACCAAAGGTGACGGTTCCTCCTTCTTTTTTATGAAGAACAGCAAAGAGGTCTGAATGTTCAGTCATGTGTTTTGAACATCCACTGTCTAGAATTCATCTGTTCTTCTTGTTTGGAGCCTGCAAATTATTAAGTAAAATTTCTTTTTGGTACCCAATCGGTCCCTTTTTGTTAGACCTTGTAACCCATATCCATTTGGATTTGGGTTTGTCTACAATCTTAGAGGAGTTAAAAAAATTAACATTATAATACTCCTTATTTGGTTCAGACAAACTTTTCACAAAAGTGGTCTTTTAATTCATACAAGAAGGCTTGTTGAAATGAGAGTAGCCAATACCATTCTTGTAAAAAGAGACTTTTTGAGAAGATAGGAGTTTATCCAAGTTCTATTTTCCTTTAGTAAACTTGAAAACCGTTTTCATAAGGTTTTCAGTTTTACTTTTTAATTCTGAAATTTCTACTTGCAGATTTTTAGTCTTGAAGCTAGTAGATAAGATTTCAGAAGTAATAAGAAGATTTTTCTTTTTCAACTCAGAGTTTTCACTGCTGAGTTTTTCATTTTTCTGGGAAAGCTCTAAATATTCATATTTTAAAGTTTTATTTTTGAAGCTTAATTTTCTAGATTCTTCAAATAGTTCTTGAAAAGCATCTAGAAGTTCTTCAAAGGAAAAATCAGAAATTTCACTTACAGAGCTTTCGTTTGCCATGAAGCACATGTTTGCAGTTTCGGCTTCATCATCACTTGACTCTTCACTGATGGATGGTTCTGAGTCATCCCATTGAGCATGCAGAGCCTTTTTCTTGAAGAACCTCTTCTTTGGTTCCTCGGTCTTGGACTTTCTTTTGAGAAAAGTGACCTGGCTTATTACACTGATAGCACATGGGATCTTCCATAGGATCTTTTCTTTCCTTGTGCTTGTTTGGAAGCCGGTTCCTTCTCATGAAGCGCTGGAATTTTCTGGTTAGTAGCGCAATTTCGGATTCTTTATCTGAGTCTTCATTCTCAGATAGAGCTGGGAAAGGTAGAGTTTTCTTTATCGGTTGTTCTTCTTCCCTTCTTTCTTTCATGTGGACTTCATAGGCCATAAGATTGCTTATTAAGTCGTCCAGAGTAAGCTTAGATAAATCTTGAGCTTCTTCAATGGCTGTAGTCTTTTTCTCCCAATCAGTTGTGAGAGATCTCAAGATTTTCTTCACCTTTTCTGTCTGGGAATATGTTACACCCAGAGATTTCAGATCGTTGGTGATGTTGGTGAATCTGGTAAACATCTCTGTGATGGGTTCATCTTTGTTCATTTTGAACAACTCATATTTTCTGACAAGAGATGAGATTTTGGCTTCTTTCACTTTGTTGGTTCCTTCATGAATAACCTCCAAAGAATGTCAAATATCATATGCAGATTCACATATAGATATTCTATTGAATTCGTTTTGATCAATGGCATAATATAAGGCATTCATAGCCTTAACATTTAGGTTTGCCATTTTCTTTTCTTCATCAGACCATAAGTTATAGTCTGCGGATGGAGATGTGTATGGATGCTCAACAATTTTTCATACAGCAAAATCTATGGATTTGAGAAATATAGCCATTCTGCACTTCCAGTATCCATAGTTGGAGCCATTGAAGAAAGGAGGACGAGATGCGTGTTGACCTTCAATATCACGAGCATAAGAGGTAGATGTCATTTGTGCTGGAAGACTTGTTATGTCGAAACCAGCAAACCTGCTTTGATACCAAATGAAATTCCACTAGAGGGTGGGTGAATAGTGAAATACGATAAAAATCGATAAAATAAAATAATCAGGCAATAAGGCACAACACATAAAACACAGAATTTATACTGGTTCGGTCAATACCCAGACCTACATCCAGTCCCCAAGCAAACCACTTGAGCTTTCCACTATAACATCCGAGTCACCGGATAAATAGTACAACACCCTCTTCCTCAGAGGTCTTCTTCTCTCAACAGAGAAGGGGCACAACCTCTTCCACAGAGGTCTTCTTCTCTCAACAGAGAAGGACAACACCCTCTTTCACAGAGGTTTTCTTCTCTCAACAGAGAAGGGCAACACCCTCTTTCACAGAGGTCTACTTCTTTCAACAAAGAAGGAAAACAGTGAATAACAGAGTTACAATACTTCCTATAGAACCTTCAGAATGATATGAATGCACGAATGAAGGATTCTCAGAATGTTCTGTTTGTCACTCAGAGGATACTCTTTGTCAAAGAGCTGGACTTGACTTTTTCTCTTTTCTTTCTTTTCTTTTTCTCTTTCTTTCTTTTCTTTTTCTCTTTCTTTTTCAAGTCTCTCTTTTCAAATATCGAATAGGAATTTTCTCGTTGTAAGCTCACATGTCCATGCCATTCCATTCCATTGTGAATAGTTATATAGCTGTAAAAAAAAAGTAGTCGTTACATTTTGAAATCGTAGCCTTTTTGAGATGTGAAGTGTTATGTCATTTCAAAAAACATCTTTAGAGAAATTTGAGAAAAGCCTTTTTCCATAAAAGTAAAGTATGGGGTACACTAGTCGTTGTAATATTTTAGGTAATACATATTTTATGTAAAAAGTCTATTTCTTACAATAGTACATTGAACGTTGGATTATAGTTTTGTCTTTATCCTAATTAATGATTTGAGGTACATAAGTATTTCTTTACTTTAAATGAGTGTAAGTACAATTAGTGCTTTGAGATATTTATTTATACATAGTCATGTCAAGTGTTTTCTTTATGTTTTGGTTTTCAAAGTCTTCAGAGAGAATGAGGACTACAAGAAAGTCGACATTCTTGAGAAGGATATTTAACAAGGATTTCTTACAGGAGGTATTTAATGCTATACAAAGAGAATGATGACTTCAAGTAAGTCGACATTCTATGGGTTTGTAAAAAAGGTAACTAGAGTCATTTCAAAAACTTTATTATATTTGTTTTCTTTGTGTAGCCGATTTTCATGTTTTGTCTTTTACCCATATTTGAAATCATTTCTTTAAAGAAGGTAACTAGAGTCTTTTCAAAAACATATTATATTTGTTTTTCTTTATGTAGCCGATTTCATGTTTTGTCTTTTTCCTACATTTCTTTTCATGTTGTCTTGTATATGATGTAAGGTACAATTATTACATTTTGAAATCATGTCAAAATACCTTTTTCATAAAGGGTTGTAAGAAGGTACAATTATTAGTTTTCAAAAAGGAGTTTTTTGAAACTATCGTATACTTTTATGATATAGTTTTTATGAATGAGTATGCAATATGCATGTTCCTGAAGGTTTTGTTACATATGACTCTAAAGAAGAAAAAAATCTTCATCTTGAGGTAGCCAATCGCTTCAGTTGATCATTAGGAATGCATGGCTCAGCAAGCTTTTTCTTCAAGGAGTATGATTGCACTAGTTGTACTTGAACAGGAAGTCTCCATCCTTTTTGGGTGAGATATCCTTGCATCAAATACTCGTTAGATTTATGGCAAAACATATTCAGTCATAATATAACATTTTTCAAGAGGACATATTATCATATCATATAAAATCAAATACGACAGTGTATCATATTATGTGACATCAAAACAGAGTTTCTCAACACCCTTCAGCCAAGGTGAGTATTCCTCTTCTATTTCGTTTAAATTTCTTGTCATAACATAAATAATAGATTAAAATATGAGTTTTCATCTTCCTATTTGCTGCATTTTAATCTCTGTTTAACATATTTTGATTGAGCCAAAAGAATTGAAGTGATTTGATCTTTTTAGATCAAATCCTTCTTTCAAATGGGCTACAACAAGTTAGATTTGTGCCTCAGCCGTTTTGGTTTTCTTTTAATGCATTTTCTGTTTTAATTTTTCATCATCCATGCATGT
Source organism: Nuphar pumila (assembly GCF_984573655.1). Taxonomy (NCBI): domain Eukaryota; kingdom Viridiplantae; phylum Streptophyta; class Magnoliopsida; order Nymphaeales; family Nymphaeaceae; genus Nuphar; species Nuphar pumila. The sequence goes on along the minus strand of NC_143260.1, from coordinate 77,397,879 downwards.
ATTCATGTTTTAAGGCATTAGATCTCATGTTTTAACATCTACGGATGTGCAGTTTGCTTTCATCATGTTCAGTTGCTTTCTAGATTATACTTTGAATTCTGGTGCATTTTAGATCTATCGATTTGTATGTAACCATAGCTCATTTTAATCTGAATGTTTTACTGAAACTTCATGCATATGTCTTCATGCTCTCCACCAAAAATCAGATCATTCTGAGTTTTTTTGGCCCACTTTAAAAATCGAGATTCAGAACCTATTATTTTGCACCATCAGGATTTTTGCATAATCAAGACCAACTTGCAGGAGTGATTTCTCCCTAACCAGAGATGATCTTTCCGATCCGTAAAAAGGGTTGTTTTTTAAATTAAATCTAGTTTGTCTATACCAAATGTCAGCGATTTCTATAGTGTTTTCATACCGGTTTTGGGTAAAAAACCGCAACCCTTTCACCCTATGTCATTTTAATGACTCAGATTTTGATCCATTTTGTCATAATTTTATTTCCATAATGGGAGATCATTTTTCAATTCTGTAAAATGGGTTCTTTTCGTTTATATGTCTAGTTCATCTCTGTAAATTTTCAGAATTTTTTATGGTCAATTGTTATTTTATTTTAATTAAATACCAGAACCCTGTATCTAGATTTTGCACATGTTCTGATTTTGGCCCACATATCATGACTGTTGTAGCACACCTTCAATAAATCGCTATCTGATTGACAACATTCTTCAACAAATCGTTGTTATGATTTTTTGGGTCTTCAATGAGTCCCTACTACAATTTGTAATGTTTTTTGGTCTCCAACGAGCCCCACAACGATTTATAGTGATGTCCGGTTTTTCTACTACGATTTATAGTGTTTTTGGGTCTCCAACGAGCCCCACAATGATTTATAGTGTTGTTCGGTCATCCTACAACAATTTGTAGTGTTGTTCAGTCTTTTAACTACGATTTGTAGTGTTTTTGGGTCTCTAACAAGACCCACGACGATTTATAGTGTTGTCAGGCCTCACTATAGCGATTTGTAGTATTTTTCGCTGAACATTACAACGATTTGTGATACAAATCGCTGTAAATCGCTACCCAAATTAGGATCAACTTGTTAGGGTCATATCTCCCTAACCAGAGATTGGATTTCAAATCCGTAAAAAATGGTGTCTTTGTTATAAAGTCTAGTTTACTCCTGTAAATTTTCAGCGATTTTTATGGCCATTTGATGCCTCATGTAGATAAAAAACCAAACCCCTATTAGTCTGCCTTATTTGAGTGACATAGGTTTTTAGTTCATTTTGTAAGAGTCATATCTCCCCAACGGGAGATCATTTTTCAAATTCCTAAAAAGGGTTTTTTTCCTCTATGTGCCTAGTTTATATCTGGAAAGTTTTATGACTTTATATGCTGATTTGATATTTCAAACCTGTTGAAAACCGAGACTGGTTACAGAATTTCAAATTGGGTTTGTTTAGCTTGTGTAACATCCAGTTTACTAAAACTTGTCTATTAAAATCCAATTTCTTGTTTCTGAAATTAATACTCTAATGTTTTGATCATAACTCTAGTTTTAGAAATGATTTTGATATTTTGTAAAAAGGAAATGCTTCCTTGTTGTGTTGTGAATCCAGGAGTTCATTTTGAGTTAAAATCAAATTGTTTAAGACTTTTGTCCACTCAGCATGCTCTGATAGGTTCACCTGCAAAATCCTTATTCTACAAAATATTGTATTATCTAGATAAAAGAATCCAAATTTGGGTTTTTCTCAAATGATTGCTTGGCATTTTTAATTCTACAACATTCATCAGATTGTTAAGCATTTGCATATCATTTTAGAAATTTCTAAGATCATTGACCATTCATTCACTACATCTTTCAAAAATTAATTTTATAAAAAGGTATTGCTTTGTTAAAATGAAGTTAAATTGGGCATTTTATCACTCTTAAATTCAATTTTCAAACATGATTCGTATATTTCATAAATTAAAAATGAATTTTATCAAGTTAGAATGCCTTAACTTCATTGAAAACAAACTTTGGAGTTTATTTGCCTTTATTTCAATCATTTTCAATAGATGTTCATAAAAATCTCAATTTCAAGGTTAAATTCACTTTGAATTCAAGTTTTAAAATGAATTTATATATTTTAAGCACCAATTTCGAAAATCTGAAACTCCAAAAATGTCTTTTCCAATGCTTTCACAAAATCATGCATCATACATGTTTATTTTGTTTAATTCTCTTTATCTCTGAGGCATAAAAGGCTAATTTTGGATGTATTCTTCAATTTTTCAATAATTGAGGAAAAATCCATAAAATCCTACACTTATTTCTAACAAGTTTGCTCATTTTGCAGGATTTTCAATTTTTGTTATTTCTTCTTAATCGTTGTATCAATTCCAAGGTTGTAATAAATCAATTAATGAGAAGTTTACTTTATGCTTAGCTTAGAATGAATGAGCATGTAGTTTAACTTTCTATTTTTCATAATCAATATGTTGCATTTTTATTTTCATTTTCAATAACACTATGGTGAAACACGAATGGCACAAGCACCATTCTAATAAAAGGTGATTAAATTCTAAGTTGACGATTTGCATTTATGGTCATAGTCAAAATGTGAACAAAACTTAGGGTTTTCATCTTTTATAGAATAACATTAGGTCCACACTGGATCTCTTTCAAAAAATCATCATGTTTTTCTAAATATTTTCTTCCTTTATTAAAGTTTAATTTAAAATTGATTCAAAACATATATCAATGGCCATAGTCACAATATATTGAGAGTTAATTTTATTTTAAACTCTATAAAGGCACCAAAATGTATTTTACTCTTCAAATGAATTTAAATACGATTATTATATAATACATTTTATGGCCATAGTCAGAAATGTATTATATCTTCTATCTTATTTCAATTCACGTAAAGAATGAAATATGCTTTTCAAAACCAAATTTCAAATTTCTTTTAATGCATTCATCATTTAAGATAGAATTGCATCATTACCTTTCACATTATTCCAGTTATTTTTTTTCTAAGTGAGTTTTGAAATAATTTTTTTCAAAAATAGTCTTCATTTCAAAGTTATCCTTTTTCTAATTTCATTCCCAATTTCATGCAATTTCAATTCCTTATTTCCAAATTAATTCTCTCAATTCAATTACATTTTCAATTTCAAACTTCACTTCTTCAATTTTAAGTTTAAAGTTCAATTTTTTTACTTCTAAATTCAATTCTAACTTCTGATTTTCAAATTTGACTTTAAATTTTGAATTCAATTTCAGAATCCGATTTCCAGATCATCGATTTCAATGCTTTTAAATTCATTTCAAATTCTTGAATTTCAAAATCGTCCTCTGATTGGCAGCATCCTTCAATAAATCGCTATTGCGATTTACCGTGTCTTTCCATAAATCATTGTGTAATTTACAATGACTTTTAGCAAATCATCCGGCGATTTATGGTATTGTGATTTATCGCGTCTTTCAGAAAATCATTGTTGTGATTTACAGCATTCTTCAATAAATTTTAAATCAATTTCTGAACTTTCAGGTCGTTCCCTAAAAGATGTTTCCAAAATTTATTCCCAAAATCACTTGAAAATTCTCAAATTTTCTGAAGTACTTCTAAAAATATGCATTCTTCTCAAGTTCAAAATCATTGCACAAGCCTGATTCAATGTGCATCTAGGACTTAGAGTAATTACTTAGATAATATTTTAGCAAAGCAAAAAGGCATAAATTCGATCCTTGGTTCGATTACCTCTGGTAAAGGCGCCAGGAACGGTTGAACCTCGTACCGACGAGCGAATCCCGTCTCTCCATTTTTTCATAAATTTTTCAAAACGAATGCGAGTAAATTTTCAAAATCTTTTTCCAAAGGTCAAGTGAGACCTTGCAAGAAATTTTCTCTTTTCCCCTTAAAAAGCAAGAAGAGGAAAAAATTTGCAATGATCACGGTGACCTGCCGTACTGTCGATCAGAAGATCAATATTGGGAAGCGGATAATCATCCTTTGGAGTTGCCTTATTAAGATCTCTAAAGTCAATGCAGATCCGAACTTTGCCATTTTTCTTAGGGACTGCAACGACGTTTGCCATCCAGTCAGGATAATCAATGGTTCGAATGAACCCTGCCTTTAGCAAAATCCTCCAGTCCTTCTTTAACTTGTGATCTGACCCAGGGGTCCATTTTCCTTAGTTTTTGTTTGATTGGCTTGAAATTTGGCTTCATGACAAGACTATGCTCAACCAGTTTGGGATCCAAGCCTGGCATATCTTCATAAGTCCAGATGAACACCTCTTGATGTTGTTTGAGAAAATGAGTGAGCATTTTCTTCAAAACTGCATTAAGGCTGGAGCGATTTTGAGGATTTTTGGATCATCTTCGGAACCAATATTGATATCCTTCATTGGATCCTGAACCAAAGGTGATGGTTCATATTGCTTCTGAATACAGGCAAATTCTGGCAATTCTTGAATAGTTGAGTCAAACTCTGTGGGATCTGCTGACCTGCTGACCTTTGCTTTGGCTTTTATCTGATGGATGCTTGCCGATTTTGCAACATTTGAGGAAAGATTTGGATTGACAACGAGTTTCCTTATAATTTTGGAAGGCATTCTGAAAGACTTGAAAGAAAAAGTTTTTTAGGACAATCGTTCATCATAAAAGACATTGCCAAAGAAGTAATCATAAATTGTAATGAAGATGGCACAAAGATGAAGAAAAAATTTGATGTTCCATTGATGACTTGAATATTTACAAGATGATGACCGATCTAAGAAGAAGAAGAAGCTAGGATTGCAACGTCCTTTATAAAGACAGAAGACAAAAGAAGAAAGCAAGAGAGCATTGGCATTTTTGCTCCTAGTTTGCTTTCTTGACGAAAATTGTTCCTTTCTACGATTCCTTGCCTGTGAATCCCAGACCTGCTTTTCTTGAGTGGTGAACAGGAATGATGGGTCCCAACCTACCATCTTCATTCTTTCCTAGGCCTCTGAATGGCTGATAGTCATGTTTCATCAGGAGATCAAATACTTTCTTTGCTTTGAAAAACTGAGGGAATAAAGGATGATCTTTGATGGAATTATAATTGAGACGCCCTCCCAGTTTGAAGAAATGTGGTCCTTGCCATTGAACCATTGCTGTCATATTCTCAATAGGTTGGGTTTCCTCCAGCTTTAGCAGTTCTAAGCTTTCACTAAGAACAACTTCATTACTTTCCCTGATGCTAGGGATGTCTGCAGTAAAAGTAGGACAGGGAATCATGGGTTGCAGCAACCTCTCTTCTGGATCTTCCCTCCAAAATTATAGTGATCATACCACCTTTTGACCACTTAATGCACTGGTGTAGTATTAATGAAACGACATTTGCATTGTGAATCCATGTTCATCCCAATAGAAGATTGTACGTGGGTGGTACATTGACGACATAGAATAGTACATTATGCACTAAATAGTTGATGAAAATTTTGAGGAAGATCTTTCTCTTTGCCATTTGGCCGTGGTTGTCAAAACCATAAATTGTGATCAGATCTGGCAAATACTCTTCTTCTTTCAGGCCCAGAGCTTTGGCGATTACTTCGGGGCAAATATTGAGATTGTTGCCTCCATCAACCAGCATATGGGGGACGGTCATTCCCCTGGTCCTCACTATGATGTATAAGGCATTATTGTGAAAGCAGTGAGGTTTCGGTAGATCCTCGTCAGAAAAGGTGATTGGCGCATTGGTCATGACCTAGTTGACGATTTGGGTCATGTCTTGAGGAGTTGTGCTAGGTTTGACCTTGATCTTCTTGAGCAAATCGTCCAAAACTTGTTGGTGCTCAAGGGATGCATGTGCCAATTCAAGGATGGAAATGTTTGAGAGGGCAGCGATCGGCCTCTGAACCAAATTGGTATTTTCATCAGACATTTTATCTTTTTCCTGAATAGTCTTGATGAGCCACTTAGGAAACCCAGAATTTTTTCTGGCAACTTCGGCGGATGCTTTCGTAGGTTCACTGGATGAATTTAACTTGCTGAGGGCTGACATGATATTTATTTTCTTGGTGGCGGACTGCGCCTGATGTAACACTAGGACTTGGTGTTGAACATGGATGTTCTTATTAGAATATGGCCGAATGTGGTCCTGGGGGGAGAACAGCTGCTCTAAAATGACTGCTACTGAGTGGTCGGGAAAGGGTTTAGATAAGACATCCGGTTGACTTTCTTTCTCATCTTCCATAAGCAAGTTTTTATCGATATAGTCCTGAATAATATTTTTGAGGACAAAGCAGTTTTTTGTATCGTGCCCCACCGTCCAATGAAATTTGCAAAACCATTCTTTCGTCTTCCCCATAATGGCAGGGGGATTGACAACTTTCGGTAGTCTGATAATTTCCTTTGCGAGCATGTATTCCAGAATATTTTCATGAGACTGATTCAAAGGAGTGGACTCCCTTTCATAACTCCAGCCATCATGCTTTGGTTTTCCTTGCGGTTTTGTTTTGACTGAGAGACTAGCTGAGAAGGTTGTTGCTTAAAGAATTCTCCTTTTGAACTGCATGGTTGTTTCCTTTAGACTTTGAACTCCCTGAGTTCTTGTTGTGATTTTTCTTCCCACCCTTGTTGTTGTTGCCATTGTTGTTACTGGAAACCTCAGCGGAGAAGCTGAAATGAGCTTTCTTCTTTGAATCAAGATTGTTTTTGACAAGGGTGATACCCTCATCCATTCTCCATTCCCATTTCAAGTCAATCAGCTCAATCAGTTAATTCGATGAAGGATTTTGAAAGAGAAGTGGAGATAAGGCTCCTTAGAGGCTGAGAGAAATTATTGAGAATGATCTGGAGCGCATGCTCCTCTGAAATGAGAGTTCTCATCTTGTGACAGGTACTCCTCCACCTGCGAATGAATTCTCGAGCCTTTTCATTTTTTTTCTGCTACAGTTTGCAGAGATGATTGAGAGTTGGCAATGCTTCAGTATTGAACAAGAAGTGTTCAATAAACAAATTGACTACTTTATCAAATTTTCATAATTCGATAGGGTTGACGTGCTCAGCATACCACTTTGCCATAGTACCCTCTAGGCTGCGTGGAAAATAGATAAATAGGGCCTTGTTGTCTCTCTTAAACAACTGCATTCTGCGAAGAACATAGACAAGTGAGCTTTGGGATTGCCAGCCCATCGAACTTGATGAATTTATGAGGAAGGTAATCTAGATTGTCATCTCCTTCGAGGGCGTCATAGAAATCCTCACTAGTGTAGGTTCTTTTACCCTTATCCTGTGCATGTAAATCTTTGACCATACAAGTCACTTCCTTTAATTGTAGTTGGATTGGATCCTCCACTGGGATCCCAAACTTGGGTTTGTTCACTGACTCAGGCTCTTCTGTCCTTTTCTGAGACTGACGCAGAGGGTTTTGAATGAACACAGGTTGCTCTTCTTCTGCTGAACCTGTGTCTTCAGACGTGTTGTCGTGCTGGACTTTCTTCCTGCCAATCTTGACATGTGTTCTCACAGGCTTTCTCCTGATTTTGTTTTTGGAAGATACCTTCTTTGAATCAGCTTCAGCCTATTTCGATATCATTTTTGCCATCATCTTCTGAAACAGACTGTATATGATTGGATCAACATCATCTTCCATTTCTTGGCCATGTTCTCTGGATGATCTGGGAGAATTCATCTCCTCTGCACTACTGTCACTGTGTTGTGGCAGAACGGTTTTCTTCCCAGTCCTTGTCTGAACTATGCTGAAATGCCAATGTTTTCTGCAGAATAAAGGAATGGTTAGACCACTGAAGAAACTTTAGGATGAATTTATTGAGTAAAGGAAGAATTGGAGATTTGGTAGACAATTTAGAGAGATTATCCCATTATCAAAGATTGGGTCATCACAAGAATTGTGAAATTGCGTTATTATTTTTATAATAATTGAAAATGTGCCTTATTACCTAGGCAAGGTCATTAACCATGAAAAAAAGGTATTTGAAGAAAAATAAGAGAAGTATGAAGATTGAATTTGGCATTTGGAGAGAATGTTCCATTATCAGGGATGAGGTCGCCACAAGAATTGTGATTATTGCAAAATAAAATTTGTTATGAAACTTTTGAGAGAAAAGTAAATTTTATTGATGACAGATCAAAGACAAAGAGAGGGCAGACAGATAGTTTGCCACCACTCTTGATACTCAAAAGATACATTGGGTCCTGGAAATATAGAAAGAGAAATGAAAGAATTCTAAGTATATTTTGCTGCATGGTATGCTCCGGACCACTGATCTGACTGTAGATCAAATTTTGGCATAATACCCATCGAGAAACGAGTGTTGACATGAATCTGTTGCTGTAAAAACTGCCTGAGACACCTTTCTGGCTAATAATTGACACAAAAGAATAGACCAAGTAATTGGTAGCGCTTGCCACACGCGTAGGTGTAGCGAAGAACTGATTCTTGCCGGTTGAAGTAGTCCCAAATGATCTCTTGATGTAGACTTTCGATCAAGGCTCGATACTGAAGCGTGGATTGTGGCTTTTTGTTGTTGAATCTAAATGAACTAGCTTTTGATGGTACATGTCGCAGGAACCATGATTGTAAGGCATAGATACATCCTTCTACCAAGATAGTCTCTTCGAGAGCAAAGCGAGTCAAACCACGGTAGAGAAAGGCTAAGGCGGCCATGAAAATTGAAAGACGACGGGTCTGCCGACTTTCCCATCTTTGCAAGAGTTGGACAATTCTGATATCGATGAAATTTTGGACGTCTTAAAAGAAAGTTAGTCCTATTGTGCATAGGACCATGGCATGCTGAACTCTGTCCTTAGCTGCTCAGGATAGAGTGTCAATTTCCTCGTATACCCCATATTTGCGATAGAGCCCAAATAGATCAATGAACTGACTGAGACACCTTTCTGGCTAATAATTGACACTACTCATTTATCTCAGCAAACTCAAATAATCAACTTTCATCTTTAATCATCAGAGAACAGTCCCTTCGCCGGAAGTTAGTGTAAAAACAATGCTCAAACAGACCTCAGTGCCTTCACTGGAAAATAATAACCCCCGATTCAAAAATCATTAATCACAACATTCCCATCAGATTCATACATCTGATCAAATTTTATTGAAAATATTCCCTGGAATTAACAACAATAGCATTCATCGGTATTTCCAACAGCAGTAATATTCACCGGAAGATGTGGTGAACAGCAATCACCGGAAAACAGTACCAGCATCGATAAAAAATTTCAACAGTAAGTATTAATCAGATTCTCCTAGCGATCATCGATTTAAATTTCAAACAAAACATTGATTTAAATTTCAATAGGAACATTGATTTAAACGATAAACAGAACAAACATCATCCACCGAAAAAAAAAAATCACAGGAACATTTATTTAAACGATAAACAGAACCGACATCATCCACCGGAAAAAAATCAGTTGTGAAATGAATTTCACGGTGGCTCAAGAAGGAAAACGCTTGTTTTACATCTTCACGATAAACGTGAAGTGATATTTTGCTTGAACAAGGGATTCTAACCAGAAACAGAGTTCAACAAGATTTCAATCGGTTTGGGATACAATCGCCGCCGGATTCTCAGTCACGATGATAACTCGAATTTTGATGGAAGAAAATCAATCCAGAACACCGAACAACACCGGAGCTCAGTAGATCAGGTGATCGTGCTGATTCTTCACACAAGCAAACACTAATCCGATACTCAAATTATCGCCGGACTCTCAGTCACGATGATCCAGATTATCGTCGGAGGCAAATGTTTATCGATCCCTTATAATTGATGATCATTCATATCCAATTATTCATCCTTCACATAAATCGGCCTCTGTTGTTCAAAATTATGTAATTGATTGCCAAAAGAATTGATAATCGATCAGATGATCGATTAACCTTCACACAAATCACTATTGATTGTTAGAAAAATCAGTAAAACACAAATTGATCAATTGCTCGGATTTCAAAATTTCATATTCTGATAATGCTGATGCTAATATGTAATGAATTTGAAATGCAGACACAAAACAAATGTAAAAATCAACTACGACATGTGAAACTTAACCAAGTTACTATTGAAAACAAAAACTACATAGTGAAATCAAAGCCATTAAAAATGATGAACAGGAATTAAAAGATGCATAGAGCAGGAAATGAAGGAACGATGCAGAAATACAAATTTTATTTATACTTTCTTTTTTTTTTTGAAAGCTAATTACACTAATCTAAACTGCAACATCAAAGAGAAGAAAATATAAGAGAAAAAGTTGAGAAGAAGAGGAAGAAGCTGAAGATCTTACCGTGAACTTGAAGGGTTAGGAAAGAGGTGGACTCCTCTCTCTTTCTTCAGCCGTTGTTGGAATTCTCCACCGGAAAGAGGATGAGAAAAAGAGGGGAAAATAGGGAGAAGGAGAAGAAGGGGTAAGAAGAGGTGGAGAAGAAGGGGAAGAAGAGAGGGCTTAGGCAAGAAAGAGAAGACAATTTGAAATTCCCCCTACGTATCATATTTATAATTTTGAAGTTTTGTCCATAAGTCCATCTTCTTTTTAAAATTGCATTTCAACTCTCTTCAAAAAGTTATTTGTAAAACAACTCAAAATGACTATGTTTTAGAAATTGTAAAACTAAGTCTATTTTAAATCTATTTTTTTTATGATTTTCAAAAACTAAACTACTACAATTATGTCAAACACTAAAATATGCATTAAAATGTAAAATAACACTATTTTTCATGCATTTTCTATTCTTATATTATTTTAGCACATTTACTCGAAACTAACATAAAATTGGGTTTTTAAATCATTTTCTCATGAAATCATGCATATTTTTATATGAAATATCCCTAAAATATATGCATGATCACATATCCATTTGGATTTTGGTTTCCTTTGAGAATAAATATTCTTTCTATAAAAAGATTTAGCATTTCTAGAATAATCATGTCTAGGCTTATAAGCTTTATAAGTATCATGATTAGATGCATTTCTACTATGACTAGAAAATTGAGTTTTTTTAACCAATGATTGAGAATTTTGACTTTGATTTTTTACCACATAATTTGGTCTATTTTGAGTATCAAAGAAACTATATCCCAATTCAGTTTTATTAACCGAGCATCTTTGAAAACCAAGAAGCCTTTCTAGATTTTCTTGGCCATTAGTGAACTTAGTCACTATAGAAAAAAGATCATTTGATCTTTCTTTTAGACTTGATATTTCTTCTTGTAAGAGATTGGTTCTAATTCCAATTTCTTTTATCTCAGATGCTTGACAAGAGTTTTCCTTCTTGAGATCTTCCATCTCTTGAAGTAACACTTTGTTTTTAGAGTCAAGAGTTAAGTTTTCAGTTTTTAACTTTTTGTTTTTAGAACTTAGACTCTTAAATTTAGCATATAATTTATTAAAAGCTTCTAACAAGTCATCATAATCAAATTGACTTACCGAGTCTTCTTGTGCTACAAAGCACATGTTGGTGACTTCTTCATTTGATTCTTCATTGGAAGAGGAGTCATTATCATCCCAACTTGCTTGAAATGTCTTTTTCTTCTTAAATTGGCCTTTGGGCTTGATTTTAAGAAGAGAACAATCTTTCTTGATGTGTCCTGTCTTTTTGCAGTTAAAGCACTTGACTTCATTAGGATTGGAAGAATTAGTTTTCTTTACCTTCCTCTGAAATCTTCCTATTTTGATGAATCTTTTGAATTGCTTAGTGATGAGGGCAATATCTTTATCTTCTTCTAAATCTTCAAAGTCAGAAGTGGCCTTGAAAGCAAGAGATTTCTTCTTGGGTTCTTCTTCTTGTCTATCTTGAAGTTAGTCTTCATATGTCATTAAGTTGCCAACCAAATCTTCAAGAGAAAGAGTGTTTAAATCATTTGCTTTCTCTATTGCTGTGGGTTTTTTTTCTCATTCAAGAGTTAAATACCTTAGAATTTTTCTAACTAAATCCACTTGCGAATATTCTTTTGCAAGAAATTTTAGAGTATTAGTAATATCGGTCATTTTTGTTACCATGTCCGATATAGACTCATTTTGCTTCATTTTAAATAATTCAAATTTATGAACTAAAGAAGCAATCATAGATGCATTTACATTTGACGTACCTTCATGAGTAACGAGAAGAGTGTGCCAAATTTTATTTATTGTAGAACATTAAGAGATGTGATTGAACTCTACCTTATCAACGACACAATATAACGCATTCATAGCTTTGGCATTGAGTGAAACAGTCTTCTTTGCTTTATCGGTCCATAGGCTGAAATCAGTTGATGGTGCTTCGTACTTTTCTGAAACAACTCTCCAAGTTTTGAGATCCATAGATTGTAAGAATATTGTCATTCTTACTTTCCAATAACCATAATTCGTTTTGTTAAAAAGAGGAAGACGAACTGAGGAGCATCCTTCTTTGTGCTCAGAAGACGATGTTGTTGTCATGCTAGATGATGGTTAAATCAAAAAATTGCAAACCTGCTCTGATACCAAATGAAAGTACTGTAGGATCGAGGCAACGAGCACTAGAGGGGGGTGAATAGTGCTTTTAAATAACGTCTTTGGAATTTTAAAAATTCACACAACAATCACACAAAGAACACAAGATTTTATCCTGGTTTGGTCTTCCTGACCTGCATCCAGTCCCCAAGCAAAACCTGCTTGAGATTTCTATTATCAACCTTGTATAACCACAAGAAGATACAGACCAAATCCGGTCCCACTTTCAGTAACAACCCTACTGAAAGCAAACAACTCCTTTAAACCAAGAAGTCCTTTCCTTTTACAGGAAAAATATAAGTAAGCAAACTTACAATCAACTTATGAGTCTTTCTTATAAATACAGATAAAATGCAATTGGCTTCTGAGGTTGTTGAAATACTCAACTCACGAATTCACTATCTCTCAAAAGAATTTGAGTGAAAAGCTGGAGTGAAAATATCAAGTGAGTGAGAAAATGAATACTTGAATGAATAGGAGTGAAAAGCAAAAAAATTGATCTTTGTAATTCAATGTAATTCGATAAGATTTCTTGTTTTTTAGTATAGAATTCACTCTTATTTATAGTTGAAAGATTTTATACGTTGATAGTACAAAAGGGTGTTAAAACAATCACTTTTTGAACGGTCAATTTGTTTAAAAAATGAAAAGACACGCCTTTTAAAAGTTGCAGGAAAATGGCAATATTAGTCGACTGGAACAGTAGTTAGTTGACTAAAATCAAATATTAGCAGACTGATAGTTATCGTCAGTTGACTACTGTGTTTAACAGAACTGTTTTAAAATCTAAAGTTTGAAACTTAGTCGACTAAAGAAAAGTTAGTCGACTGATGAAAATCATCAATAGACTGAAAAACCTTTCAGTGGACTCCTGCTAAATTTTTCTGAAAACAAACATTTTGTCTGGTCGGCTAAGAAAACCTTCAGTCGACTCCTGCTAAATTTTCAGAAATCAAACATTTTGTTTGGTCGACTAAGAGTCGATTAGTCGACTAATTCAGAAAGTTGGCGTTTTTGCTTTGAAAAATTGGCATGAAAAAGTTGGTCGACTAATGAGTCTGTTGGTCGACTAATAAACATGAAAAAATAAGTAAAGTTTTCTAAAATGATTTTCATGAAGGGCTCTCTTAGAAAAGTTTTTCTAAAGACTTTTTAGGTGAAATGCAATTAAAATATGCACTCTAAGTAAGGCTCTTACAAGAATCTAAGACATTTAATGAAATTTACATTTACACATTTGTCTTCAAAGATTCTTCATTGAATTCTTCAATTCTTGTCATCTTTCTTCATTGCCTTAGCTGAAATGCAGTTGATTCACGTGTTCATCATCAAAATCTAGTTCTGAAAATGTCATATACGGCTTCGTTGTCGTAACAGAATGTACAAAAAAAAATAAGCAATTTTTAAGCACAATCTTGTTTTTCATCCTAGAAGCATCTAAGGAGGGGAAGGGTGACCTATTGGTTGGCTATGAGGTTGTTGCTAACCTCAATGCCTAGATAAATGAAGTTAAAGATACGGTCAACAGTAGTGGTAGTGGTGATAAGTTGGAAGAAATAGCTAACCAAAGGGTTGAGGTTAACGTGGATCATCCTCAAGAAGTAGATATAAGTGAGGGTCACGTTGTTGGGTCGGGTGCGAACAAGGCTCAGGAGTATGATGTTGCTCTATATGCGCATGATAAAGTGCATGCTCTGATGACAAGGTCGCAATAAGAAAAAAGGTCTGGTGCTAGTAGACAGGTAAAAATTTATTGCAATTGATTGATTTTATTGATTATATATATATATATGAATGCAATTGATTAGTTTATCATATATATGTGAAAAGTATAGAAATTTATTATAATTGACTTATTTCATTGATTAAATTGAGATATATATTCCTACTATACATAAATGCAATTGATTAGTTTGTCATTTATGTATGCAAAATGTAAAAATTCATTGTAATTGATTGATTTCATTGATTAAATTGATATATATATATATTAATATTTTATATTAATATACTTAATTAGTTTGTCATATATATGTGTAAAATGTAGAAATTCATTACAATTGATTGATTTCAATGAATAGATTAAGATATATATTGCTATTATACATTAATGCAATTGATTGGTTTGTTATGTATGTGTGCAAAATGTAAAAATTTATTGTAATTAATTGATTTTATTAATTAAATTAATATATATATATATATATACTATACATGAATGCAATTGATTAGTTTGTCATATATGTGTGCAAAATATAAAAATTTATTATAATTTACTTATTTTATTAATTAAATTGATATATATATATTGATACTATACATGAATGCAATTGATTAGTTTATCATGTATGTGTGTAAAATATAGAAATTCATTATAATTGACTGATTTCATTGATTATATATATATATATATATATATATATATATATATATATATATATATATATATATATATATATATATATATATATATTACTACAATACATGAATGCAATTAATTAGTTTGTCATGTATGTGTGCAAAATGTAGAAATTTATTGTAATTGATTGATTTTATTGATTAAATTTATATATATATATATTGTTACTATACATGAAAGCAATTAATTAGTTTATCATGTATATATATAAAATATAGAAATTCATTATAATTGACTTATTTCATTGATTAAATTGAGATATATATTGCTACTATATGTTAATTCAATTGATTAGTTTGTCATGTATGTGTGCAAAAAAATATAAAAATTCATTACAATTGATAGATTTCATTGATTATATATATATATGCAATTATTAGTTTGTCATGTATGTATGCAGAATATAGAAATTCATTGCAATTGACTTATTTTATTGTTTAAATTGATATATATATATATATATATATATATATATATATGCTATTATACATGAATGCAATTGATTAGCTTGTCATGTATGTATGGAAAATTTAGAAACTTATTGCAATTGATAGATTTCATTGATTAAATTGTGAGATATATATTGCTACTATACATGAATTTATTGAAATTAACTGATTTGAGTAAAATTAATTTGAATTGCACGATTCTCAGTGAGTTGATTCAAAAGAACCAACATCTTGCATGCACTGGTTCTACTGGAACCAAACACACCAATGTTTTTAATACTAACAGAGAAAGTGTAGTTATTGGATCAAATGCATTTTTTAAAGTTCTTGGAGATCATACCATGAAACATCAGTCACCCCCCTCTTATAGTTTATTGTGCAGATTTGGAACCTGGCAACCAACAGGTTCATGATAAAAAATCTTGATATGACCATAACGTAGGAGGACATGGCACGAATAACCGAACTTAAGTGCTATGGGGAGTCAATTAGTGGATAGCGATGGAGAAATTTCAAGCAGATGCGTGATATTTATTTACAAGCAGATAATGATGCATTTGAAGCCGATAAGATCAGTTTTCATAGCTTAGGAGCAATTATGACCCCAGTAAAGTGAAGAGGATCAAGGCAAAACTACCATGTATAGGAGGGAAGGGCGATAGTAGGGTGAACAAGACGATGAGAGCATTCTTGCTATACTTCTTTGGTTCATGCTTATTCATTGACACTGGTGGAAAGTCAGTCCATGCATCGTACATCGAACTGTTGAAAGACTTACATCCCGTCGATCAATATGCATGAAGAGCAGTTGCACTTGCATGCATGTATGCAAGTTTGAGTAGCATGACGAGCCAAAGAAAAAAACCTTGTCAGGATATTGGTATTGTTGGAGGTATTTATTCTTTTATTGTACTTAAACTTTTGATTTATATTTATTCATATACTTATATATTGTGTTTTGATACATATTATATATAAATCATTGTTAATCATTGTTACGTAGGTTTGGATATGGGAGCTCATATCCATTGAAAGGCCCCAAACGTATGACATTGTCCATGAATTTTCATGTGCCATAATATGGAGTCGGCCATGCAACAAAGAGGGTCATGATCGAAGATTGGTGGGTTCTCGCATGCCACATATTGATTGTGTTGCATCGCTTCGCAGGCTAACTAGGGTAAACGTAAGTATTGTTGTTAATATTTTGTATATTTTTTTAATAAATGCATATTTGTAGGCTTAACCATAAAGAAAATGTAGGTAAACTAATACTCCTGTTAAGGCATGTTGAAGGAGGAGGAGAATGTCAATGTGGTTGTAGGGCGAAGGACATTGCCAGAAAGGAGATATAGATGCACAACCTGAATGAAGTTGAAAGCCAAATGGCCAGTCAAGTCATTTGACAGATTGAGTTTGTTCAACAACCAACCAGTCACCCTCGTGCAATTAGCAAATTTCTATTGCATGTCATGAAGGATCGGACAAAGGATTACCCCCACAGTATTCCTCTCCGAACTTAAGAATAGCACAAGGGTTGAGAAAACATCGACTTGTCGTCTATAGAACCTACCACCAATGATGATTTTGTAGTCGTCCAGCAGGTTGCATGATCTTCAACGGCAAAGAGGGTCTTTCAAGGATAGAAGAAAGTTGAAGAGAAACACAAAAAGACTCTAAGTGGATCAGAGCCAGTTGACTCTTGCATTTGAAGAAATTTGCATGCCAAAGAATATGGTATGTACTAAAGAGAATATGATATGTATTCAAGCTAGCTTTTTGGAGAGCGTAAATAAGGTCATCAAGGAGCTATGATCGCGACAATCACAACATTCTCAACCATAAAAATTAATTTGATTTTTTTGTTTCTTATATATATATTTGAAGATCGACATTATAACTCATTGATTTGTATATAATATCAGTTGAATGTTTCTATAAATGAATTTTATAGTCATTTATTTCTCATTCATTTGTATATAATGTCATTGATTGAATATTTAAATGATTTGAATATAAAACTGAAACCATTGTTGAATTTTTAAACTAAAATCATTGCCCTTGCACTTTAATTATTTGAATGTTCAAACTGAAAGCACCGTTCAATGATTTCATATAACGTCATTGTTTATATGTTTTGAAATCATTTGAATGTTTAAATGATTTCAATGTTATGGGTTTATATATGATTCAAAAAATTCATAAAAAATAATTTTTTTGCATATTTATCATAATTTTATAAATATTTAAATATGATATTTGCGATATCTGAAGATTCACAAACAACTTCATGTGAGCACATCCAATATATGCAAAAAAGTAAGATATTTGCAAAATTAGTGGCAAGTGTTTTGCAAATATATTTATGTGAAATATTAACATATATACGAAAGAATATGATATTTGCAATTTTAATGATTTCAATTTTATCGAGATCTCGCAAATAAATTTATGCAAGTTCATAAGGTCTAAATTCACATAAAAAAACATGTGATTCTAGATTTAAGTAGGTATTGAACATATTCGACAAGCAGTACAATTTTGTTACAAAAATACCTAAATTCAGAGTTGTAAAGGGTAAAAGTGTCCTAATGATGTTGAATATTTACGATTTTGGACATCAAGATAATATCGAAAATTGTAAGATTTTTATGAAATCACGTCAAATTACCCACACAGTACTGTCATTTTCCAAAAAAAAGAAACTCCCTTTCACTTGTTCCATAGGCACTCCTTGAGTTATCGATAGCGAAGTAGTACGGTGAGGTTGGAGAAGAGCAATTCTTTGGTTCCAGTTATGAGAGTCCATCTGGTCTAAGTAAACCACCCAATAGCCATTGGCACTTGTTTCTGTTTGTCTGCAGAGGGAGAGAAAAAGAAACAAATATTGAAAAATGAGAAAATACAAGCAAGTTCTGGTGACAAAATGACACCCGATCACAATAAGACAATGGCAAGATTTCTTTTTCTTGTGTGTGTGTGTGTGTGTGTGTGTGTGTGGGGGGGGGGGGGGGGGGGGGGGGGGGGGGGATGAGCAACTCCATGGGATTGGAACCCAATGATGATGATGATGATTTTGATGTTAATTAAGATGATCCTGGTAGTGGTGGCAGTGGTGGGGATGGGAGATAATGAGTATAATGAGTGGATTGGTACATTATAATGATGATGGTTTATTGTGGAAGATCTCCTTTGCTGCTGCTGCTGACAAAGATAGTGATCATGATGTAATAAAAATAGTGATGGTTCTGAGAGATGATGATGGTGGTGGTGGTAATCGAATACATGCATTGCAATGGTCTCCAAGAGCAATGACCTGCACAAACATAGTTCCATTGAAGGCACAAAAGAACATTTAATCTCAACCCAATGCCACAAACCTTTCACTATCCACCGCATCTTGGAATATATAACTTACAAATTAATCCTCATACATACTATAAATGAATCACATTGTTACCCGATAAAGCAAGTGTGGAACAAAAAGAAAAAAAAAGGCAGACCTAACGCGCCAACATGGCAAGCTTCATTTTAAAAACTTTAGGCTACAGCTGCTCAGAAATCCCGCCGGCTCTCACATCCAGGACAATTGTGCAAGCTCTCATGGATATAGATGTCACAGTCGAAGCAAAAGTGTCGCTCACACTTCGGGCAAGCAACACGGTCACTGGATTTGCTTCCTGCATGTCAACCAACATAAATCAATTCAATGGAATTGTGGATGCAAAGCAACAAATTAATGCCATTATTTGCTGCTCGTCCTCCTGCTTCAAAATACAGTGGAAATCGAGGACCATTTCGGATAAAGAAAGCTATATAACTTCGATGTTCAAATACTAGAAAAGCATTAAGGTGTTAAACAGGCACTGCCTATGCACGATCATAAGTTACCAAAATCAAGATGAACAGGCTACAAGCTCTTAGAATCAAAGTGAAGAGGATTTAAAGTCCAATAGACAAGACTTCTTCAAGCTAACCGCCAGCTATGTTCACCCATCACTACCTAAGACAATCTGTCAAAGTACACGGGGGTCTACTTCATTATAGTAAAACATATCTGTCCACAACTTCAAGATTCTCAATGATTTAGTGGACAATTATCTACAAATATTTGTTCTTTACCAAATTTATAGAAAGGCAAAGATAAGACATGCGTATATAAGCAAAACACAGAATAATGGATAAGTGAAAATGATGCCTCAAGATGGATAAGTAAAGGAATAGAAACTAAGCTCAAAAGTAAATCTTCTAAAGCCCAAGATAAGAAAGTAAATCATGTGCAGGAATATGAGCTTATGTAGGGCTGTATTTTGATTTAGAGAATGGGATAATCACCTACGAGTGTATATGCAAGAACATGCCTGTGCTATATACATGGTAAAGTTCATGCTTCGGCCAATGGACGAGTAAAGGTGAATCTACTTTCAAAATAGAGGTTCAACATGCACCGAAATCATGTTATACACTGACATCAACTAGAAGGTCCCCTTATCACCTGGACATATACAGAATATTCAAAATTTCATCTGACTGAGGGTGACTACTAGCCTTAGGTCACTCAAATCATGCAAAAAATATCAGATCACTGGCTCATTGGTGCCAAACTCGGAGATTCATCCTAGCAAAGAATGAGTGTTGTGCCACTAAAGAACATAACACTCTCATGCTAGGAACACTCAAATTGATAGACTGACAAACAGTTTGTAACTTAAGATTAAAAACATGACAAGATTGATGGTGAATATCTGTTGAAAAAGTCATACAAAAAATCTGCCCTCCAAGACACATACAGAACAGTTTGTGAGATCAGGACACAATGCCCTCAATATGTACAATGCAGGAAAAAGAATTCTCAATATATTGAGCCACTGCAATATTCGAAGGGAATACAGAATTTTCAGCATTTATTGACTCCATTTAAATTCATGATGAACCTACCATCAGGAACCAGTTTGATACGGTGTTGCATCTAATTACTACTAAAGGAGCCTTCACAAGATATGCACCACAATGCCAGAAGAAAAGCCAAGCAAGATTAGCATGACCTCAGGCATCTAGCATGTTCATTACTTTCCAAGTCAGTTATTTAAATGCTATATAGTTGAGAAATTTACAGTAGTATAAGAGAGATACACTAATGTAACATTCTAAAGGAAACATTTGATAGCATTCAACTCTACTGGAAGCATAACATTCAAATCTAGAAAGATGAGGCATGTAATGGCGAAGTACCTGGACCTGGAAAACGCTGCTGACAACTAAAACACTTTCTTGGTAGCTTCTGAGATAAGTTGTTTGAAAGTGCTGAGGGCACTTCTTCAAAGGGTGCAATTGGAAATAGATGGTGATAGGATCTTGCCAAATGAGGAGAAGAAACAAGTGTGAGGCCACAAATTTGGCATTCAATGGGAAGATCACAAACCCGAGCTTTGCATCTTGGACAGGTGTAACCCCCACCAATCTTAGCTTCCTTGTGGCAAGCACATATGGCAATAACACCCTCTGCCCCCCTCTGAGGAAATCCCATCTTGATCAGGTTAGCAACTGCAAATTCTGCTAGAGCTGGTGGCGGAGGTGCATGCTCAAGCAACAATTCCTTGAAGTGAGACTGCCAAACAATTGAAAGGTTTATTCAGACCTTCAATGATTTATGTGAAATAATACATAGTTTCAATCCTAAGTACCTCATCCAATGCCACAGTATATGATCCACCAGTCTCTTCACAAAGATGTTTACAAACATAAATTTCTGCAGAGAGCCCAACAACTGAACACCTTATTTTGGCTTTCTTGCAATTCTGAATGGTCTCCATTATATCTCCTGGATCGCATGTACTGAGAGCAGAATATAAGATTAAAACTTCCCGGTGGCCATATGGTGGAATTTGGCTCAGATAGCCATGAACAAGATCCAGGGCATTTTGTAGAGAGGATTCACCTGAGCATCCCAGTTTACCATGCAAAGCCTTTATGTGTGAATCTGGACTGCTGCCTAGGTCTGATAAACAATGAGCAATCCCATCCTTTATAGTCACCACAGCAACATGACTAAGGGGGTTTTGATCAAAAAACTCTCTAATGAAAGCCTCAGCACCATTTGCGACAACTGCCATTCGATTTGGCCAAAAATCCGTCTCTGCAGCTGCCTGCAACACACAAACCCAGTGTGCATCAATAACTCTATATTGCAGAAGGTTAACAACTAATGATAAACAAAACCATGTCTACAATTTTATGATGCTACTAAAAAAAATAAATAAATGATCCTCGTTATTTACATCAGTAAAAACAAGTCTTCATTCTATTGCATGGATAGATAGACTAATCAACAACAATGTGATTTGTTGTCCAAAGAAGCTTCTAAAACAAAGCCATCCATAAGGCACATATTTTGCAAATGGAAGGAAGAATACTAAAAAGTATAATTTGAATTTTACAGACACTTATTTTCTTAAGAAATTTTATATTATCATATGACAAGATGAAAAGAAATCATGAAAGCTCATTGATTCGTGATGTACTCTGACCTCGAGCTGATGCAAGAATCATTCTCCAAAACAGAGAAGAAATGCTGCAAATATCTTATCATGTTGCATGATATCATATGGTGTATTACAGTATTGGGCCTCCAACTGACACAATACACAGTCCTGTATTGGAAAACGATGAGTATCAGGCTGTATCGGCTTGCACCACACAATACAAGGTTGTATCGTACTGTATTGCATGAGACATCCCATATCATATGAGTCCATGTTTGCTAAAAAATTAAGTTCCCAGTGACCAGAAAAATGGCATTCGACCATTTTTGGCCGGCTTTTTTAGGCTAAATAAGGTTAAAGAAGGTCATTTTGATTGGCCCCATTTTCACACCCAGATCTAAAAAAACATCTCTTTTCTACCAATTTTGCATCAAATCGCCATAAAAACCTGGGGATTTGCATAATTTCACCCAAAATCGACCTATAAGTTGGTTTTTTTTGTAAGATCTACCCTCATCTACCCCTAGAGAAGTACTTCGTTGCAAGATTAACCCTAAACGGACCATTGGGTGCCTCAACCTACCTAAGGAAGGTTATCCATGTGAAGAGACAAGATCTTCAGTTTCTAAGGTAAAGACGGTCTAGGAAGCAGAATAAAATATCCTCAGTTATCACGCTCTTATTAGAAAAGTAGGATAAGTTGGGAACGAGCGCAATTTCCCTAACTTATACCACTTTTATGAATAAGAAGGTGTACCCAAACACCACCTATGTGGATTTCTCACACACCCGCTTATCTAGAAACTGAGATAGGAAGTTGGGGCATTGCGTTACACAGCAGAACAAAATATCCAGACTTATCCCATTCTCGTCAGAAAAGCAGGATAAGTTGGGAGACTTAACGGTGCAAATTTCCCAACTTATCATACTTTTCTGAATAAGCAAGTGCATCCCAAGACCACCTAAGTGGGTTCTCCAGAAGCACCCACTTATCCAGAAAAAAGAGATACCAAGTTGGGGGATTGCATTACGCAGCAGAACGAAATATCCCAACTTATCCCGTCTTTCTGCACAAGTGGGTACATCAAAATTCCAAGAAACGGCATCAATTTCTGACGTTGGTGGGATCGTTTCGTACCCGGGAGAGGTCGACGACGACGAAGAGGTACCGAATGAGCCCCCGCTGGATCCGAGACGAGGAGATGGATTGGAGGCGCCTCCTGTACTGTGTGTGCTGCTGCTTCTTGCTGTCGATGGCCTGCAACAACCCCGACTCGTCCTCTTGGAGAGACTCCCACGACCTCTCGTCGGCGTAGGACCTCTCCCACGCCTCTACTCTCCTCCCCCTCGGCCCTCCCTCCTCTTCATCTTCGTCGTCGTCTTCTCTCCTCGCCTCTTGCCTCCTCTCCCCCATCGTGGTAAAGGGAGGGCAGAGAAAGAAGCGAAAGGGGAAGAAGAGGGGTCGAGCGTTCGGTGGCCTCGTTGTTATTTCCCTCGGTTTATTGGTTTCAATGAAACGGCGTGTTTTGGCTTGGCGTTCCGCCTCTTTGGCTTTGGAATTCTAGTGTTTGTTTAAAAGAGATGGAATTCCCTTGCCAGAGAATGCCGTGGAATTGGATTGTTTAAAACCTATGGTTTGGATCTTCCGATATTCGGATCGGAATTGGGTAAGCATAATTATATGCATATCTGATTCAAAGTTCAAAAATAACCCGATTTGATGAGGGCATGGGTTATGTATAAAACTTTTTTATTTTTAGGGTAACCAAAATTCTAGACCTTGCAAAGCAAACGTTCGGATTTGATATCTAAATTCCTGAATACAATGGTTCATGAATAGCAGTTCCTAACGTTCATTGATGCCAAAGTAAAAAAAAAAAACTTTCCTTATCCAAGATCACAAAAATGAGAAATTTCCATTACTAAATTATAAAATATTTATTAGATTTTCTGGTTTCCTAATACAAAGGAAGTATAAATTTCATGTTTCAATGAAGCTATACGAAGCTTCTTTTTTATTTATATTTGGCTTCATTTTAGGCTTTTTCTTTAATGGGATAATCAGTTTATGTTTGCGTCGGCGGCTTCATATTCTTCTTTCGTGGGACATATCTGGACCATCTAGTTCGGATAAGAATCAAATGCTTCTCAAGCAGAGCACATGATGCAATTTTACTAATCATGTGGAGGTATCTAACCACCAATATTGACACATGATCATAGATGGGGTTATGGATACCCTTACTTTGATGTGTTCACTCTCTCCTTGGGCCTTAGCAAACATAGTTCTTTATTGATCTGGGTTAGCAATGTAGGCGTTCTTAAAAACCGAAATTGAGACATTAAAAGCAAGGACACGTACCTGTAGATACTATGGATGAAAGGAGCATGATGAGCTCAAGCCATCAAGTGAGCAGGTCCCTACACCCAAATGAGAGAAAAAAGACACATTGGTTGCACTCATCAAGTAACCATGTTTTTTTATATACTTCTAAGAAAAGCCTATAGTGGGAGGTTACCACTGGTTATCTTGCATGGCCGGTTGCAATAATTACTCTAACTGGATGAGTCATGCTATCTCATGATGTACTCATGTCAAATTGGATCATATTTGATCCATATTCCAGCATTCTTTCACTTGACCCGTTGACATAGAAAAGCACTTTATCAAGGTTTTGTTGTTATCTCAATTTCTATATGGGTTCACATGCTATTCAGTATCACAAAATAAACTATATGAGTCGTGTAGATGAACACCTCTTTATGAAATATTATATTTTCATACACTACTACTTTATCAAGATTTAGCATGTTAAGATTGTTTTTATGAATAGATCGGTCTCTAACGCATTCTTTTGGTCATTTAATATTGTTATTTTGTTAATCTCTCTACCAAAATGAGAGATTATTTATGTAAAATCAATAATACACAAAGTCATAGAGAATCAATTTAGTTTTACAAATGTGATCACATATAACCATAATGTATTTTCATACATCAAAAAGAATCAAACAGACTTATCATCTTTATATGTTGGGAATATAATCTCGGTGTTAGCCCTTTAGTAAGGAGGTTTACAGTCATTTTCTTCGTACAGATTATATCAATACACACTAGATGGTTCTCAGTCGTTTCTTTAACAATGAAGTATTTTAGCTCTATGTGTCAATACGAGGTTGAGATCTCGTTGTTATTGGAGAAAGACACGATAACTTCATTATCACAAAAGATCATTAGTAGTTTCTTAATAGAGTCCATAATCTCAAGACTCATAATGAAGTTTTTTATCCAAATGGCCTAAGATGAAGTCTCATATAGAGCAATGAATTTTGCCTTCATGTTATGAATGACAATTATAGAATCTTTTCTGTTTCTTCATAAGATGACACTACCTGCTAGTCGGAAGATGTATCCAGTAGTGGACTTTCTACTGTTGAGACATTCTCTCAAATCTGCATCAGAGTATCCAATAACCTCTAAGTAGTCAACCTTTTTGTAGGTCAACATATAATCCTTCATTCATTACAAATAGTGTATGACTTTCTTCACTGCCCTTCAGTGCATAATGTCTGGATTACATTGATATCTACCAAGCATTCTCACAGCAAATGTAATATCTTGTCGTGTACAGGTCTGCGCATACTACAAACTCACAACCGCTGATACATATGGGACAGTTGTCATCTAAGTCTTTTCATTATCATCCTGAGGATAGTCCTTTAAATTCAATTTATCTCTTTTTACTATGAGTGTCGATCCAAGAGAATAATTCTCTATCACATATCTTTTAAGAACCATAAAAATATAGGTTTTCTAAGAAGTCAAGGGCACCTTTAATTTTATTATGATGGATCTCAATTCCAAGGACATATATGGCTTCACCTATGTCCTTCATATCAAAATAAGAAGAAAAAAGGCTTTTGTCTCATGTAGTATGCTCAAATCATTAGTTACAAGAAGAATATCATCAACATATAAAACTAGAATTATGAACTTACTTCCACTAGCCTTAAGGTATACGTATTGATCAACATTGTTTTCAATTAATCCAAAGTTCAAAATTACCTAATTGAACTTTTTATACCACTGACAGGAGGCTTATTTAAGTCTATAAATTGATTTCTTCAATTTACAAACTAAATTATTCGAGTTATCTACACTAAAACCAAGAGGTTGTTGCATATATACCTGTTCTTTCAGATCCTCATTTAGAAAAAAGTTTTTACATCCATTTGATTTAGCTCTAAATCAAAATGAGTTATGAAGGTCATGATTATCATCAACGATTACTTAGTTGAGACAGAAGAAAAAAGCTCATTATAATCAATGCACTTGATATATGTGAAACTCTTTGCAATGAGACTAGTCTTGTACCTCTCTACTTGACCTTTGGAGTTTGTCTTAGTCTTAAAGACACACTTATAACTAGCAGGTCTTACTCCATTAGGTTGAGGTATAAGATCTCATACTTAGTTTTTTGTCATAGAGTCAATCTCTTCGTTCATGACATTGATCTAATGTATCGATCTTTCACTTACAATAGCTTCTGTAAAAGTGAAAAGAACATTATCAATGTCTATAAAATCATTGAGATCTTATAAATACATCACATAATTTGGATGAATAGCAGATTCCCTAGTCATCGTAAACCTTCATGCAGATGGTTCAAAATGAACCACTACATCTTGTTGTTGTTGTATATCTTTATCAATAAGAATTAATGTTCATTGACTCGATTTTTCTTAACATTATCTAAAGAAACAATGTTAGAAAAAAATTGGCTATTATCTTTCGCAGGTATGAAACCTGAATCTTGCATTTCCTCAAATTCAAAACCTTAAGATGCATCTATCTCAATAGAACTATTTTTCAGAAATCTTGCTTTATTTGTTTCTACTATCTGTAGTGTATGAGATGAACAATAAAACCTAAAGCCCTTTGATCTTTCTAGATAACCAATAAAAAATTAACTAGTTGTCTTAAGATCAAAGGCTTTTATATGTGCGTTATAAAATTTAGTTTTAGCTTAACATCCTCATATGTGTGTATATAACAAAAAAGGTTTTCTACCAGTCCGTAGATCATAAGGAGTCTTTTGAACAACCTTCATAAGAACCTTATTCAAAATATGCATTGTTATCCTGAGAGGTTTACCCCACAAGGCCAAGAGAATGTTTGAGTGATTCAAAAACGCTCGAATCATTTCTTTAAGCATACGGTTTTTCTTTCAGTTACACCATTCTGGTAAGCATTACCAGACATGGTATATTGAGGTATAATACATTTCTCTTTTAAAAACTACGCTAATGACCCTTCTTTTTGTCCCATCTCAGTGAAACGATCATAATATTCACCACCTCTATCAGACCTAACCACTTTAATAATTTTACCGATCTATTTCTCTATTTCGTTTTTGAAGTCCTTAAAAAGCAGAAAGACTTCAAATTTTTTAAATAATAAGTAGAGATACATATACCATGAGTAATCATATATAAATATGATAAAATATTTTTCACCCATATAACATGGGAAAAAGGCCCGCAAACATTCGTATGCATGATTTTTAAATTTTTATTGTTGTGTTTGACATCTTTCTTATATGTGTTAGACTGCTTAGCCTTTATGTAGTCAATACATAGTTTTGTATCTATGAAATCAAGCAATCCAAGAATTCCTTATTTTATAAGTCTTTGAACTCTCTCTTTCGAGATGTGTCATAACTTTCAATGCCAAAGAAAATATGATTGATTCTCCTTTAAGCCATGTTTATTGTCAATTATTATGTTCTTAACGAAGTGAGATTCTTATATTTGAAATTTGGTTTTTAAATGATACAATCCATTATACACATACGCAGAACCAATAAGAACAAAAAAATTAACAATAATAAGCTTTGAGTTTTCAAATTTAAAAACAAAACCAAACTTATCAAGTTTTAAAATTGAAATAAGGTTCCGACTATAGAATGAAACATAAAATGTATCAACCAAATAAAAAATAAATCCTAACTCCAACACAACTTTGTAGGTCTTAACATTATTGACATGCGAACACATTTTATTTTCTGAAAATATGCTTCTTTCATGCTTTGTTGGTTCTCTTTTATTTAGAAATGTCTGCAAAGAGTTGTCAATATGCACCATAACACCAGAATCAATCCGCCAACTATGCAATAGAACATGGATTAAATTGCACTCATGAGAAATAAACATTCTTATGTCCTTTTTTCTTGCAAAAGAAACACTTGATAAAAGAACTTCCTACCCAAAATTTAGCTTTCGCCTAAGAGTTTAAGCTCTCTCCAAAGGTTTTCTTCTTGTTTTTCTTATTGAAAGAACTTTTCTTTGCCTTCAGTCTATATTTTTCTTGATGAGAGGCAATATGTGCACTTGGCACCCTCTCACCCTTCAATATTTCTTCATTTCCAACACACTTGATCAAGAGGTCATTAAAAGACCATTCATTGTTATATGTGTTGTTGGAGATCTTGAAGGGTCCATATTCAATAGGCAATGAGGTCATAATCAGATGGACCAAAAAAAAGTCTAAACTGACAAATTTCATTTCATTCAGCTGAGATGCAATATTTTTCATCTCCAAGATGTGTTCAGATGTGACTATCACTAGAACTTTCATATACACCAACTTGGACATCAATTTGATGACCCTAGCCTTATTAGAACTGACTAACTGAGTCTCAATGACTCACAAAAATTCTTTCACTATCCTGTAATAAGGGATGACACCTCAAATGTTCTTAGTCATTCGATATTGGAAAAGCAACATGCTAAGTCTATTCGAGCACTCTCACTTCTCAGAGGTAGCATTCTGCTCAGTTATACTATTCTCTATAACAATAGGAGGTTTGTCATTCTAAAAGTCGAACCCATGTAACCTAGAGTGAATAATATTATTTATTTTTAATTCAAGAAATTAGATCCATTTAAGATGAGGATGTTACTAGAATCGTCAATGATTAAAGAACCTGGTATTGCAAGAAACAAAGAAAAAAAAAACTTATAATTGCTCAAACGAGCCTCATATTGAAAAGGTAAAAATTGAGACTTTTTATTATTTACCTTTTTTTAGATAAGCATAATTAGATCATTATCATTCTACTTTGGTGAAAACTATAATACTCATAGTTTTTTTGTCTTCTCAATTCATAATGAATTGACTTCAATTGATGAAACTAGCATATCATGTAACCAAAGCAATTTAGCATTATACTTTTGGGTATGAACATGCTTCATGGGTTGATATACACATCTTCTATTACACATTTTATGAATTTAGAACACAATGACCTACCTCTAGGTAAAATCAGTGTTTTATAATGTCACACATAATTCTAATGTTGAATATTAACATGATCCAAAAAATCCTTAATTAATACAACTCAGATCACTTTGATGATTGCAAGAGTCAACTAATCGAGATTTTTTACCACAATCATATTTGTATTATAGAGTATGTCTATACACATATGATAATACATGTATATTTATATTATATTACCAATAAATACAAATTCATGCTTTGACTTATACATATAAATAAATTTTGATAAAAATATATTATATATGTTATTAATTTAATCATAATTCATCCTTAAATATCATGCATAACTTAAATAATATAAAATGCATGTATAAAACATGCAAAAGTTATGTTTTCATGATAATTAAATACCTATAAAGCATTGAAAAATGATAAAAATATGCTCTTATGATTAAAACTTAAGGTTTTTATGCTGAAATTGATCTAAAAATGCTTTGAACCAGTCTGACAAAACCCTAAACCGGTCAACTAAAAACCTAAATCATCCCTAAAATACTTAGAATTATCTTCCAAAAGCCTATAAACTGCCGACGATAAACACCCGCCACCAACAAAGGTAAGGAGAAGCCCCTTTTTTTTATGCATCTGCCACCGACTGTCGTTGCCAGCGACGGCCGACCAAAGCAGTCAACGACGACAGCCGGTCGACGACAACCAATCGTCTGTGGTTGCAGTTGTAGGGTCGTTTCCGACATCGCCTCTCCTGTGACAGGGAAAAACCAAAAATTGTTATTTAAAACAGTAAATCACACAAGAGAGAACTACGTACCTGAGGCAGCCATTGGCGGACTACTGTGGTCACTGGAGGTTCTCTGCTCAGCCGAGCTGCAACTACCACAAGCGCAAACTTCCTCAGGCAGCCGGTGAGTAGACCTGTATTTCTCTTCCACAGGGTCGCTCATGATACCCTGTATTTATAAAGCATAGGGTGGGAACGGTTTGCATAACTGTTCCCCCTTATCGTATGCTAAGTTATCGGATGGATCATCCCTGATGTGGAGATGTATCTACATCGTGGATGACCACCATGTCAATCGTAGTGGTTAATCCAACATTCTCCCACTTGATCCGACGATAAATCTTTTAACCAGAAAACCTTATGGGAATAACTTGATGAATAGAATGGCCTATTCTATTCTATAGATCCTGAGTTGAATCTACAATCTTTATGAGATCAACAATAACCATAATGAGAATCAAGAACTGAAAGTGATCACTTTATTTATGTGCATATGTCAAAAAAGAGTTTAACAATCTCATCTTCATTACATGTTCAGAATATAATCCCGGTGCTAGCCCTTTGGTAAGAGGATCAACGATCATCTCTTTAGTACCAATATTAACAATATGCACTAAATGATTCTTCGTCCTTTCTTTAACAACAAAATACTTCAATTTTATATGCTTACATGACGTAGTACTTTTATTGTTGTTCGAAAAGGACACCGCAATTTCATTATCACAGTAGACCTTCAATGGCTTCCTAATGAAATCGACCACCATTAACTGTGATATGAAGTTCTTTAACCATATAGCCTGCGAAGTAGTCTCATACAATGCTATTAATTCTGCTTCCATGGTGTGAGCAGCAGTGGTCGTCTGCTTCTCACTCCTCCAAGAGATAGCGCCCCCAGCAAGTAGGAAGATATACCCAGTAGTAGACTTTCTACTATCTAGGCATCCTCTTAAATCCGCATCTGAGTAGACAATGACCTTGAGGTGATCAACTTTATGATACGTCAACATATAGTCTTTTGTCTCTTGCAAGTACCGCAAGACTTTCTTGGCAGCCTTCCAATGGGATAAACCTGGGTTAGACTGAAATCTGTCAAGCACCCCTACTGCAAAAGAAATATATAGTCGAGAACATGTCTGCGCGTACTGCAAGTTGCCAACAACTGATGCATATGGATAAGCACTCATATGTGCTTTGTGAATATCGTTCTGTGGACAATCATTTAGGCTCAGCTTGCACCTTTTGATATAGGTGTAGAAACTGGAGAATAATTCTTCATCCCATATCGCTTTAACACCTTATCTGTATAGGATCTCTGGGAGAGGCCTAGAATACCTTTTGCTCTGTCTCGACGGATCTCAATGCCAAGAACATAAGCAGCCTCACCCATATCTTTCATATCAAAATGTGATGCAAGAAACTGTTTTGTCTCTGAAAGCAACTTTATATCGTTGGTTGCAAGTAAGATGTCATCCACATACAACATCAATATAATGAGCTTACTCCCACTTTCCTTAAGGTATATACATTGATCAATAATATTTTCTGTAAATCTGAAAGTCACAATGACTTGAAAAAATTTAATATACCACTGTCGGGAGGCCTGTTTAAGTCCATATATTGATTTGTTAAGCTTGCAAACCAGCCGATCATTTTCAGAGAAACCAAGAGGTTGTTCCATGTATACCTCTTCATTCAGATCCCCATTGAGGAACGTTGTTTTCACATCCATCTGATGTAGCTCTAAGTCATAATGAGCTACGAGGGCCAAAATTTGTAACGCCCCAAATATTTAACTTGAAAATTTTGGAATAATTTTTTTTTCTAAACAACAACGGAAACTTTATTAAATCCCTAGTCAAATTATTTGGGCGGGTTACAAGTAATAGCACAGACTCAAAACATTTAAGTAAAATAAATTCTTGCATTGAAATACTACAAGTTATCATTTACAACTTGAAGATTTATTACAAGTCAGAAATCCTTAGGACATCCGAAGAAGATATGGTCACATGGCACTGTCCGCAGCGATGTCCGCAATTGCTCGCTATACCATTTCCTGAAAAACATTAATTCAGAAAGGGTCAGACTACCACGTCTGAGTAAGAAGCATAATATCCATATGAATGTGCACAGTGTCACATGTACCAGTATATGTGCAACATGTATAGATAGAACTAATAACCATTTAACAAGTGATAAATGTACAGGTCACTATAGTCAAGTATTTCATGATATATTCCATCAACGTCAAAGCATGATACATCATATGCATGAACCATATTTATATAAGCAATAACAACTTTGGAACTAATGAGGATGTACGCCTGACTTAACCAAAGCAATTAATGTAAAGTGTGTATAAAGCACAAACATCAACGTTCAACACATCATTCATAAGTTATCACAATTTCCATGTAACGGAAAACTAATTGGAATCGAGCTCTACAGGAGTCACAACTTACTCCAACCAGTTCAACATCGAGCAGTATGCAACTACTTAAAGATTTTTCTTAATGTACTGACTTTATGTTTCATCTTGTTAATTACCCTATGGGTACGCACAGGCATTCAACGTCGTAGCGGACCGAGACCACACGGGGGTTTATTATTTTATAACCCGTATGACTAGCCGTACGGATATCCAAAGGGGACGGTTCACGACCAAGAGAGTACTCCCCAATGGCTAGAACTAGAATTAGGATGCACCCTGTACTTCTGCAGAAGACTTGGATCTACCACCTAGGACACATTGGTAGTCCTGGCCCCCCTAACTCCGTGGACTGGGACTGGTGAGACGCCTAGCTCTCACAAAAACAAGAATGTCCCACGGAGGTTGTACCATCTACCCTCTCCAAGGTAGACCATGGGTCCGGTAACATACACCGTCTTCAGGTGTACCCAGAGCCCTGGGAAACCAGTAACATATACCGTTGTCAGGTATACCCAGTATCCCGGGAAACCAGTAACATATACCCTTTCAGGTATACCCAGAATCCCCCAATTTTATTTTATGTGTGCATATCTTTTCATTCTTATTTGTTTGGGTCCAGTAATATACACCAACTTTCAGGTGTACCCAAAACTCCACACTTGTTTTATATGCATATTTTATAATTTGTTTATTTCTCGGTGCGAGTCATTGCACCCCAGGGGATTTCCAAAATCCCAACCCACACTCAGGGTGATATTCGTGTATGCACATTACCCACCGAATGCCTCATAGACATCCATTCACAATTTCTCAGAATTTTGGCTCAACTATGAGCGAGTATTTATACTTAAGCATTTTAAAGTTTTATCTCTAAGCTCGGGTGTACGTTTCGTACCCCCACAGACCATGCACTCATAAGTCGTGTCTCAAGTACAACTTTTCACAATTACTCGTATGGCACTACATTGGTCTCGCATGACCGCAAGCTCCGTTTGAGCTTTCACATGGTCATGAGAAGACAAATGCCCTTTATTAGGCAAATATTTGCAGAACAAGCATATATCAATGGGCACAGGACATGTCATAACATTTACATGAAATCATAATTCAATTATATGCAATTCACTTAGCATCTTATGTATCCATTTGGCACCACAAAGATTTGTCGTGCTCATTTTCAATTTGTATTATCGTGCCTTCGTAGTATTTCTCAATTGTGCAATTATAACAAAAATGTGTATTTACCCACAAGCCACATACAAAACCACAAGCGATGTGACTACATCATTGTTATCTTGTTCAATCCCTAATACGTACATTCTTAATACGTACAATCATGTCCCAGTGTGTGTGTACACGGTGATAGGAACAACCATTTGAATTCCCATATTAATTTAGGTAGTCGAATAAAAAAAATGAGGGTATGTATAAAATTGAGGTCTTTCAAATTCAAGCATTTATGATCTAAAGCTTGTATAAAAACCTTCGTCGCTCAAAGAGAGTTATTATATGTATCTTTATACTCTTGAGACCATAGTCGGGATGCAACAAGTCCTCAACATGTAACAGTCCCGCTATAGCTAATACTAGGCATAGGAAGGTCTCTTAAAAACACAAATATGAACATATATATATAGATGTATATATCTCTCTCTCTATCTATATATATATATATATATATATATATATATATATATATATATATATATATATATATATATATATATTTTTTTTTTTTTGAACCAAATTCGAGTCAGTTTTTACGCATTTTCAAATCCGACTTAAATAGGTATTAGCTAATTTGGTTTGGTTTCATAATTCTGTTTGAATTTAACTAAATTAAACAAATCTAGGAATTGACCAGCTTAAAGCCTGAATTTTTGTTCTTTTTACTTAATTTGGTCAAGCAGTATTTCGTTGGATTTGGGTTCGGGTTTGAATGCGCAACTCCATAAACAACCCGAATTCGATTATCAATCGGTTATATTTGAAAGTCAAGCTGGTACCGCACCAAACCCCATAGTGTCAACACATGGTGTTGTTTCGGTTTACAGCGCGCAAGCCAACCTAACACCCTACACTGGCTATGAACCAAAAGCATGGTAGCACACAACCCGAGTAGGGTCGATAGAGCCTCAGGTCATGCTGGTTGGGCTGATCGGCATGGCTGGCCTATCCAGCACATGTCACCATGCTGCACGACCTGTAGCCTACTACCCAAGCAACAAACATTTGGGGTCTGGCCGACCCCAACTAGTGATGCAACCATACCATGAGGATTCAAACTTGCACAGTCTCAACACGTGGTAACGTGCGCAAACTGCTCATGCCAGAGAAGTGGGGCCACCACTGTTAGTAAGACGCCATGGCTACAACAGTAGGCCCAAGTCTACTGACCTGTGAACATTCAGACCGACCACTAGGGTCAGGTCTGAGCATATTTTTTTTTTTTAACAGGAACGTACCCATTCATCTGCCAGTCTTCAGCAAAAATGGGTGAGTTCATTTCATATGAAGTTGGGTTAGCAGAATGGCTCACCTATGCCTTATGAGTCTGCAAATTCTACATTCTAGGTCTACTAAAAATTTAATGTATGTGCATTTTCATATTGGTGAACACAAGGTAAATCAACTTATTTTGGTTAATACCAACAGATGATGGTAAGTTAGACATTTTGATTCCCCTTGTTAACGTTGAACTGATTTGGCTGAACATATGAAAATTTAAAGTTTCACTAGAATGCTACTACATATGCTCAATTTGTGTAAGCATTGAACCCCATTTCAAGGTTTCTTGTAACCACCATGCTGTCCATTAAACCCACTATGTTAATGATCTGGACACTCACATTGTCAATCTACACGTCCCACTCTATTTATGTATACCTTACTGTTACCTAAAACATGCTAGATATTATATATAATACATCAACCCATTTCACATTTTGGATTACCTGTAGTGACATTATATGAGTTTGATGTGATTAACAGGGTCACCATATACCCCTGAAAACCAGATTCATGCATGCTGCCTGGGCAGTCTCGGTCTGACTGTACATCCACCATTTACTTAACTTTTTACCAGGGATGGGTGCCAAACCTTGACACGAGGCATGTAGGTCGATCTGTGCATCACAGTATTTGAGGGCAACAAACCCAAGAACAGATTGTCCTATACCGACGGTATAGTGCCCATCGGTTCATTACTATCGTGACTACCATGCAGTTACAGGGTAGTAAAATATCCTAGTACACATCCTTTACTAGACGAAAAATATCAAAATGTTTACAAAAAATTTGAAACAAATATTCATGTGAACTAAACGAACAAACATTGAATCTGTTATGCTATATGAAGCTTTTAGATTCGCATATCTAGATCAAAATATGCTACACACAATATAAAGAAAAGCAACCCTACAGTCCAATGCATGGTTCGATGTCAACTAGGAACGAAATCAAGGTATGTTTGGAGAGATGCAATAAGATACGTGTACCACATGGCACCAAACACACGCACAAAAATACGATGCCTCTTACCTCGTGTAGACGCGGATTTGAAGATGAAGCGTTCATTCCCTGGTGGACGTCCGGTCTTTCCGCACTATGACCTCACCGGAAGCAATGGTGGAAAGCTCCACCCAAGTGGCTCATACGGCTGACTTGAGAGGATAAGCAAGAGAGAGGAAAAATGGTGGAAGCAAACAGGTAGGTCTCATGGCTGGGCTGAGAGAGTTGAGAGAGGAAAGGAGAGGAGCCATCAAGACACCTCGATCTTGTAGCATCCTCAAAAAAAAAAAAAACGTTTCTACATTATGGCCCAACTCAAAACGGATGGCCACATTAATACCTATTCTTGAAACTCCCATTTCAAAAAAAATGGAAGGGATGCTTCCCCATGCTGGACGGTTGGGTTTTCCCCTTTAGGAAAATCGTCCAGCCCTCCTTTCTAAAAAAAAATGCATTTTTCTATTAAAGCCACTTTAAAGAAGAGTTATTTATTTATTTATTTTTTAAAACGGTTTTCAAAAAGACTCTAGTACCCAAGGGGATTTGAATTGGGTTTTTCTCCCTAAGAGATAACCACCCTGACCACTACGCCACAGCCTGTTTCGTTGCATAACCTTGCAGCGCTATTTTATTTATCTCCTTCCAAAGTTATTCCAAAATCCTTAAAAAGAATGCTTTCAAACGTTTTTTTTTCCTTAGTCCAAGGCTTTGAACTTAGGACGTCCCCTCTTCTGGTAGTGCGCCCCACCACATTGCTACTCTGTCACTTGTTGCTCTTTGTTCGCCGTCCATTTCTTTTATGTGTATATGGCATCTTTATCAATTTATTTATATATGAAAAGGGTTTTCGACGAATCTCAAATACGAGTTGGCTCAAAGATATATTTTAGATCTGGTGCACTTTCTAACTAGATATTTGGATCTTGAACGAGATTCAACCATATTTGGATCCATTAAGACCCAATTGGATTCTAATTGGGGTTCAAATCCATTCAGGATCCGAATCTGTTTGTCGTACCCGAATCTAGATACTGGATCCATTTGATCCAGTTTGGATTCAAGATCCAATTGGTTTGACTCCCTATCACTTTAGCGTATCTATTAACAAGAATGGTGGTATTTATTTATTTTGATAATTCTCAAAATTTTGTGGGTTTTACATCCTCTCCCCCTAAAAAAGAATTTCGTCCGCGAAATTCGTTGAAAAGACCAATCAAATGGATTGAAGTATCTAACTATGTGTGTTGTATTAGATGATACTTCAAAACCAATTGAAGTATAAACCTTGCATCTCGTGTTAGGGTCCTATTTAATGTAGTGAAATTCCCTATTTGAAGCCCCTAATGGCCTAGCCTTCATTACTAGAAAGTGATGTATATATACATATAACCTCCATATATCAATTAGGTCAACTATGATTTAGTATTCAATGTGTATTGAAACTTGAGTTGTTAGACCCTAAGTCCTGGATCGAATTCAATTAAGATCGGGTATAACATTCTAGATTAAACCAATTCAAGTATTAAACTTAAAGTCGTTTCATTGAATTCTTCCATCAAAATATTCTTCTTGGTTCCCAAAGAACCTTCATAATAACATCGTTAAGTCTAATAGTGTCCCTAGCAATATATCTAGCTTCAAAAAAAAAAAAATTATATAATACTTCAGTTTTTTTTTTTTACCAACTAGAAAACAAAATTAAACACTTACAGAGCTTTTGCAGGGTCGCTGGAATGCCATGAACCATATATTCTTGTCCTGCTCTGATACCATAATTGTAACGCCCCAAATATTAAACTCTAAAATTTTGGAATAATTTTTTTTTCTAAACAACAGTGGAAACTTTATTAAATCCTTAGTCAAATTATTTGGGCGGGTTACAAGTAATAGCACAGACTCAAAACATTTAAGTAAAATAAATTCTTGCATTGAAATACTACAAGTTATCATTTACAAATTGACGATTTATTACAAGTCAGAAATCCTCAGGACATCCGAAGAAGATATGGTCACATGGCACTGTCCGCAGCGATGTCCACAATTGCTCGCTATACCATTTCCTGAAAAACATTAATTCAGAAAGGGTCAGACTACCACGTCTGAGTAAGAAGCATAATATCCATCTGAATGTGCACAGTGTCACGTGTACCAGTATATGTGCAACATGTATAGATAGAACTAATAACCATTTAACAAGTGATAAATGTACAGGTCACTATAGTCAAATATTTCATGATATATTCCATCAACGTCAAAGCATGATACATCATATGCATGAACCATATTTATATAAGCAATAACAACTTTGGAACTAATGAGGATGTACGCCTGACTTAACTAAAGCAATTAATGTAAAGTGTGTATAAAGCACAAACATCAACGTTCAACACATCATTCATAAGTTATCACAATTTCCATGTAACGGAAAACTAATTGGAATCGAGCTCTACAGGAGTCACAACTTACTCCAACCAGTTCAACATCGAGCAGTATGCAACTACTTAAAGATTTTTCTTAATGTACTGACTTTATGTTTCATCTTGTTAATTACCCTGTGGGTACGCACAGGCATTCAACGTCGTAGCGGACCGAGACCACACGGGGGTTTATTATTTTATAACCCGTATGACTAGCCGTACGGATATCCAAAGGGGACGGTTCACGACCGAGCGAGTACTCCCTAATGGCTAGAACTAGAATTAGGATGCACCCTGTACTTCTGCAGAAGACTTGGATCTACCACCTAGGACACATTGGTAGTCCTGGCCCCCCTAACTCCGTGGACTGGGACTGGTGAGACGCCTAGCTTTCACAAAAACAAGAATGTCCCACGGAGGTTGTACCATCTACCCTCTCCAAGGTAGACCATGGGTCCGGTAACATACACCGTCTTCAGGTGTACCCAGAGCCCTGGGAAACCAGTAACATATACCGTTGTCAGGTATACCCAGTATCCCGGGAAACCAGTAACATATACCCTTTCAGGTATACCCAGAATCCCCCAATTTTATTTTATGTGTGCATATCTTTTCATTGTTATTTGTTTGGGTCCAGTAACATACACCAACTTTCAGGTGTACCCAAAACTCCACACTTGTTTTATATGCATATTTTATAATTTGTTTATTTCTCGGTGCGAGTCATTGCACCCCAGGGGATTTCCAAAATCCCAACCCACACTCAGGGTGATATTCGTGTATGCACATTACCCACCGAATGCCTCATAGACATCCATTCACAATTTCTCAGAATTTTGGCTCAACTATGAGCGAGTATATATACTTAAGCATTTTAAAGTTTTATCTCTGAGCTCGGGTGTACGTTTCGTACCCCCACAGACCATGCACTCATAAGGCATGTCTCAAGTACAACTTTTCACAAGTACTCGTATGGCACTACATTGGTCTCGCATGACCGCAAGCTCTGTTTGAGCTTTCACATGGTCATGAGAAGACAAATGCCCTTTATTAGGCAAATATTTGCAGAACAAGCATATATCAATGGGCACAGGACATGTCATAACATTTACATGAAATCATAATTCAATTATATGCAATTCACTTAGCATCTTATGTATCCATTTGGCACCACAAAGATTTGTCGTGCTCATTTTCAATTTGTATTATCGTGCCTTCGTAGTATTTCTCAATTGTGCAATTATAACAAAAATGTGTATTTACCCACAAGCCACATACAAAACCACAAGCGATGTGACTACATCATTGTTATCTTGTTCAATCCCTAATACGTACATTCTTAATACGTACAATCATGTCCCAGTGTGTGTGTACACGGTGATAGGAACAACCATTTGAATTCCCATATTAATTTAGGTAGTCGAATAAAAAAAATGAGGGTATGTATAAAATTGAGGTCTTTCAAATTCAAGCATTTATGATCTAAAGCTTGTATAAAAACCTCTGTCGCTCAAAGAGAGTTATTATATGTATCTTTATACTCTTGAGACCGTAGTCGGGATGCAACAAGTCCTCAACATGTAACAGTCCCGCTATAGCTAATACTAGGCATAGGAAGGTCTCTTAAAAACACAAATATGAACATATATATATAGATGTATATCTCTCTCTCTCTCTCTATATATATATATATATATGTATATATATATATATATATATATATATTTTTGAACCAAACTCGAGTCAGTTTTTAGGCATTTTCAAATCCGACTTAAATAGGTATTAGCTAACTTGGTTTGGTTTCATAATTCTGTTTAAATTTAACTAAATTAAACAAATCTAGAAATTGACCAGCTTAAAGCCTGAATTTTTGTTCTTTTTACTTAATTTGGTCAAGCAGTATTTCGTTGGATTTGGGTTCGGGTTTGAATGCGCAACTCCATAAACAACCCGAATTCGATTATCAATCGGTTATATTTGAAAGTCAAGCTGGTACCGCACCAAACCCCATAGTGTCAACACATGGTGTTGTTTCGGTTTACAGCGCGCAAGCCAACCTAACACCCTACACTGTCTATGAACCAAAAGCATGGTAGCACACAACCCGAGTAGGGTCGATAGAGCCTCAGGTCATGCTGGTTGGGCTGATCGGCATGGCTGGCCTATCCAGCACATGTCACCATGCTGCACGGCCTGTAGCCTACTACCCAAGCAACAAACATTTGGGGTCTGGCCGACCCCAACTAGTGATGCAACCATACCATGAGGATTCAAACTTGCACAGTCTCAACACGTGGTAACGTGCGCAAACTGCTCATGCCAGAGAAGTGGGGCCACCACTGCTAGTAAGACGCCATGGCTACAACAGTAGGCCCAAGTCTACTGACCTGTGAACATTCAGACCGACCACTAGGGTCAGGTCTGAGCATATTTTTTTTTTTTTAACAGGAACGTACCCATTCATCTGCCAGTCTTCAGCAAAAATGGGTGAGTTCATTTCATATGAAGTTGGGTTAGCAGAATGGCTCACCTATGCCTTATGAGTCTGCAAATTCTACATTCTAGGTCTACTAAAAATTTAATGTATGTGCATTTTCATATTGGTGAACACAAGGTAAATCAACTTATTTTGGTTAATACCAACAGATGATGGTAAGTTAGACATTTTGATTCCCCTTGTTAACGTTGAACTGATTTGGCTGAACATATGAAAATTTAAAGTTTCACTAGAATGCTACTACATATGCTCAATTTGTGTAAGCATTGAACCCCATTTCAAGGTTTCTTGTAACCACCATGCTGTCCATTAAACCCACTATGTTAATGATCTGGACACTCACATTGTCAATCTACACGTCCCACTCTATTTATGTATACCTTACTGTTACCTAAAACATGCTAGATATTATATATAATACATCAACCCATTTCACATTTTGGATTACCTGTAGTGACATTATATGAGTTTGATGTGATTAACAGGGTCACCATATACCCCTGAAAACCAGATTCATGCATGCTGCCTGGGCAGTCTCGGTCTGACTGTACATCCACCATTTACTTAACTTTTTACCAGGGATGGGTGCCAAACCTTGACACGAGGCATGTAGGTCGATCTGTGCATCACAGTATTTGAGGGCAACAAACCCAAGAACAGATTGTCCTATACCGACGGTATAGTGCCCATCGGTTCATTACTATCGTGACTACCATGCAGTTACAGGGTAGTAAAATATCCTAGTACACATCCTTTACTAGACGAAAAATATCAAAATGTTTACAAAAAATTTGAAACAAATATTCATGTGAACTAAACGAACAAACATTGAATCTGTTATGCTATATGAAGCTTTTAGATTCGCATATCTAGATCAAAATATGCTACACACAATATAAAGAAAAGCAACCCTACAGTCCAATGCATGGTTCGATGTCAACTAGGAACGAAATCAAGGTATGTTTGGAGAGATGCAATAAGATACGTGTACCACATGGCACCAAACACACGCACAAAAATACGATGCCTCTTACCTCGTGTAGACGCGGATTTGAAGATGAAGCGTTCATTCCCTGGTGGACGTCCGGTCTTTCCGCACTATGACCTCACCGGAAGCAATGGTGGAAAGCTCCACCCAAGTGGCTCATACGGCTGACTTGAGAGGATAAGCAAGAGAGAGGAAAAATGGTGGAAGCAAACAGGTAGGTCTCATGGCTGGGCTGAGAGAGTTGAGAGAGGAAAGGAGAGGAGCCATCAAGACACCTCGATCTTGTAGCATCCTCAAAAAAAAAAAAAACGTTTCTACATTATGGCCCAACTCAAAACGGATGGCCACATTAATACCTATTCTTGAAACTCCCATTTCAAAAAAAATGGAAGGGATGCTTCCCCATGCTGGACGGTTGGGTTTTCCCCTTTAGGAAAATCGTCCAGCCCTCCTTTCTAAAAAAAAATGCATTTTTCTATTAAAGCCACTTTAAAGAAGAGTTATTTATTTATTTATTTTTTAAAACGGTTTTCAAAAAGACTCTAGTACCCAAGGGGATTTGAATTGGGTTTTTCTCCCTAAGAGATAACCACCCTGACCACTGCGCCACAGCCTGTTTCGTTGCATAACCTTGCAGCGCTATTTTATTTATCTCCTTCCAAAGTTATTCCAAAATCCTTAAAAAGAATGCTTTCAAACGTTTTTTTTCCTTAGTCCAAGGCTTTGAACTTAGGACGTCCCCTCTTCTGGTAGTGCGCCCCACCACATTGCTACTCTGTCACTTGTTGCTCTTTGTTCGCCGTCCATTTCTTTTATGTGTATATGGCATCTTTATCAATTTATTTATATATGAAAAGGGTTTTCGACGAATCTCAAATACGAGTTGGCTCAAAGATATATTTTAGATCTGGTGCACTTTCTAACTAGATATTTGGATCTTGAACGAGATTCAACCATATTTGGATCCATTAAGACCCAATTGGATTCTAATTGGGGTTCAAATCCATTCAGGATCCGAATCTGTTTGTCGTACCCGAATCCAGATACTGGATCCATTTGATCCAGTTTGGATTCAAGATCCAATTGGTTTGACTCCCTATCACTTTAGCGTATCTATTAACAAGAATGGTGGTATTTATTTATTTTGATAATTCTCAAAATTTTGTGGGTTTTACAAAATTATTCTCATTGACTCCTTAGTTGAGACAGGAGAAAATGTCTCATTATAGTTAATGCCCTTCATTTGGGTGAATCCTTTACCAACCAATCTTGCTTTATGTCTCTCTATGTTACCTTTAGAGTCTTTCTTGGTCTTAAAGACTCATTTACACCGTACAGGCTTTACTCCTTTAGTTACGTGACAAGATCTCATACTTGATTTTTAGCCATAGAGTCTAACTCTTCTTTCATGGCTTCTATCCAATGCGAAGATTGTTTGCTTTCAACAACTTTAATAAAAGTCAATGGGTCATCATCCATATTTATAAAAACATCAGGCTCCTGAAGGTACACCACATAATCTGGATGTATGGCAGATCTCCTAATCCTTGTGGATCTCCAAACAGGTCGTTCTTGAGGCTCAGATTGAACCTGATCATCTTGTTTGTGCTCTTTCGCATTATCCACAATAGGTTCACTTTGGATTTGTGCATTAACAATCGAATAATCAACCACACCATCATTAGGAATAACAATGTGGTATCTTTCGATGTTTTCCTTAACAGGTGACAAAACTGGATCATGTACTTCCTCAAAACCAAGGCTTTAAAGTGCACTTAATCATACTGAACCATCTTCTAAGAATCTTGCCTTATCTGTTTTAACAATTTGTGGTAAGTGAGATGGGCAATAAAACATATACCCTTTTGATCTTTCTGGATAACCAATGAAATATATACTGGTTGTTCTTAGATCAAAGGCTTTAATGCGGGGGTTATATAATTTAGCCTCTACAGGACATCCCCATATGTGCATATAAGACAGTGATGGTTTCCTATCTGTCCACAGCTCGTAAAGAGTTTTAGGTACAGATTTTGTAGGAACCTTATTCAAAATATGCACAACAGTCCTTAAGACTTTACCCCACAACTTTATGGGAAGTGTTGAATAATTCAACATGGCTCTGACCATTTCTTTAAGCATACGATTTCTCCTTTTAGCTACATCATTCTGATAGGCACTACCAGCATGGTATATTGAGGCACAATGCCTTCCACTTTGAGAAATCACGCTAATGGTCCTTCTCTTTGCCCCATCTCAGTAAATCTACCATAATATTCGCCACCTCTATCAGACCTGACTATCTTAATAACCTTATCAGTTTGTTTCTCTACTTCTTTCTTAAATTCCTTAAACATCTGAAAAATATCAGATTTTTCAAAGATCAAGTAGAGATACATATATCAAGAATAGTCATCAATAAATGTGACAAAATATTTTTCGCCTGTGTAACAAGGAGAAAACGGTCTACATACATCCATATAGACTATCTCCAATATCTCACTGTTGCGTTTGGCACCCTTTTATATGTGTTTGTATGCTTAGCCTTTATGCAATCAACACATGGGTCATTGTCGATAAAATCTAGAGATTTCAAGATCCCTTCATTTACAAGTCTCTTTATTCTCTTTTCAGAGATATGAC
Source organism: Nuphar pumila (assembly GCF_984573655.1). Classification (NCBI taxonomy): domain Eukaryota; kingdom Viridiplantae; phylum Streptophyta; class Magnoliopsida; order Nymphaeales; family Nymphaeaceae; genus Nuphar; species Nuphar pumila. The sequence goes on along the minus strand of NC_143260.1, from coordinate 77,353,487 downwards.
CCAGCCTTCGATGCCAAAGCATGTAAGATTTATCATTTATCAAGCTACGTTTATTTTCAACCAATGCGTATTCAGAAGTCAGAGACTCCTGAGTTTGGATCTTCACATTCAATCTATATAAACCATCATAAACTGATGCAAAACCAATTTCAATTGAATTTCTATAAATGAATAATTTGGAATTTTCAAACTTAAAACAATATCCAAATTTATTCAACTTCGAAATTGAAATTAAGTTTCTACTATATAATGGAATATAAAAGACATCATGAAGATCTAAAACTACGCCTGTATTCAGAGTAATCCTGCAGATTCCAACACCCTTCACATGTGAACGCATCTTGTTTCCAGAATAGATGCTTTTCTCATGCATTATTGGTTTTCTTCTGCTCAGGAATAGCTGTAGCCAGTTAGAAATATGAACAGTAGTACCAGAATCAATCCACCAACTATTTTCAGGAATTTATAATAAATTACATTCATGAGAAACAAATGACAAATTATCTCTATTTTCCAACCACTTCTTGTGCTTTATGCAATCTGTCTTTCTGTGTCCCTTCTTCTTGCAAAAGAAGCACCTTATGGGAGTAGAGTCAGATTGCTTGTCTTGGGATGACTTATCTCCAGTTGGCTTCTTCCTAGCATTTCTCTTAAATGCATTCTTCCTTGGTCCTACATTGGATGTATGAGAAGCCATATATGCACTCTGCACCTTCTCTCCTTTCATCCTCTCTTCTTCTTCAACACACTTGGACATGAGTTTATTAAATGTTTATTCATCATTATGTGTGTTATACGAGATTTTGAAAGGTCTGTATTCCAAGGGTAAGGACGTTAGAACTAAATGCACTAGGAAAGAATCAGAGATGGTGAGCTTCATGTCATTCAACTGAGACGCTATGTTCCTCATTTTCAAAATGTGTTGGCGAATATTTTCTCCTCCAGTATATTTCATAGATATGAGTTTTGACATCAGGGTACTGGCTCTGGCCTTGTTTGAACTCACAAATTGTGCCTCAATGGCACTAAGGAATTCCCTCACTGTTCTGCATTATGGGATAACACTGTGAATATTCTTAGCCATTTTAGATTGCAAAAGCAATAGGCTAAGCCTAATCGAGCGCTCCTACTTCTAAAGGCAATCTTTTGATCAGCAGTGCTCTGATCAGTGAGGGTAGCAGGTTCTTTTATCCTTAGGGCCAAATCTACATCCATATACCCTAATGTAAAAAGAATAGTTTCTTTCCAATCACTAAAGTTGGATCCATCAAGAAAAGGTATAGAGCAAGAGCCATCTAAAATCACAGAACTAGAAACTGCACGACAAAAGACGTGTATCAAGAAGCATTCGTACGAGACTAAAACTTTAGTGGAAAAAGCAAAAGAATAAAGGCCCTTGATATGCTTATTTCCAGGTGAGTGAAGGGGGCATCGAAGTCCTACTTTGGTAAGAGCTCTGACACGCAAAACCACTTCGCCTACCGACCATATTCGGTAAAACTAAGGTTCTTATGAAGTTAGACCATCAACACAAGGTACCTTTGGATACACATGTGTGATGTATCTCGATACATTTACCTTATTTTACCCTACTTAAATTTCAAACACGATAAAACTACCTTTGGGTGGCTTATCATTTCATGAATCTAAGTACAACAGTAATATTGGCGAAAACCATATGATAGTATAAAATTTTGACAACATTCGTCTATTCAGTCACTTTGGTGACATGAATTCACTAAGTCATCTAGCTATCCTTAATGTCAATACTATACACAATCATTCATGTATGTATAATTACAAATAAATGCATGAGCAATAACCCAAGCCAAGCTTAAATGGGTAAAACCTTGGGTCCTCAAGCAGGAACCAGTTTGAAAGCACTCTGAACCAGTCTGAAACAACCCCGAACCGGTCATCAAAGGGCTTGAACCGGTTCTGAACCTTATGAATCGATGTCAAGTATGAACAAAAGTTCATAAAAACCTTATAATCGTATGCCAAAATCCCTGTATTTTCTTATATTTAAGAAAACAGGGTCTTAGCATCTCGGAACCGGTGAGAAACTGGAAGGAACCGGTTAAAAACGGCTCTAAATCAGTCTCGGAAAGGGGCCGAATCAGTCCCTGATCCGGTTCTGGCCAAATAGTGCCTGGACCCTACTGGATCCGGGTCAGACCCGACTGTAAACTGGATCTGAGGTGAACCCGGTACAAACCGGATCTGGGTCAGGTCTGATATTAACTGGATCTGGGTCAGGCCCGGTTGGAACCGAATCCGGGTCGGACCCGGTATTAACTGGATCCGAGTCAGACCCGGTATGAGTTGGAGTCGGGTCAGACCTGGGATTAACCAGATCTGGGTCAGACCCAATACAAAACCGGATCTGGGGCGGACCCGGTATTAACCGGATTCGGGTCGAACCCGAGTTGTATCCGGATCCGGGTCAGACCCAGTATAACTTGATCTGGGTCAGACCCGGGTGTAACCGAATCTAGGTTTGACCCGGTAATGAGCTGGATCCAGGTCTGACCCGGTATGAACCGGATCCGAGTCAGACCCGATTTAACTTGATCAGGGTAGACCTAGTATGAACCGGATCTGGGTCCGAACAAGCACCGGACCCGATCCGGTTTCACCCTGTTTAAAAAACAAGCTTTGTAAAACTTAAAAAACCTGATTTTTTTTTTGAAATAGGGGTTTTCCCCATTTTCCTGCCGGCAACCAATGTCGCCCGTCGACGACCAAAGTCGCCTGTCGGCGACTAACATCGTCTGCTGGCGACCAACTTTGCCTGTCGATGAGCCGCCACACCTTCCGACAACCCTCAAGGAGCCTAGACCCGATGCAGCATCTCTACCGAAAACCCTTGTGTTGCGGCGCTGGCTGGATGCTTGCATTGCCGGACAGATGCAGGCCAGAAAATCGACGACACAACGCGGCAGTCTCCGACGTCAGCGAAAGATCCAACATCTTAATGGCCTAAGGTAAAAACATGAAACCCCCTTGAAATTTTTGCTGTCTATCGCTCAACGGCGACAGTCGCCAGCTGTCGTCGACACAATGTCACCCCACGGCGACCTGCTGTCGACAGACATTAATGTCACCCCACGGCGATGCCTCTCTGCCGAAAAAATGTATGTCGCCCCATGACGACAGTCATCAGAAAACACTATCGCCCAATGGCGACAGTTGCTAGAAAACCCAAAAACACCATCAAACCAGGGCAGCGAAGGCATGGTGTGGGCCCATAACCCATTGTAGGGTCATTTCTGGCATCGCCTTTCGTGTGACAGGGAAAAACCAAAAACTGTTGTTTAAAACAATAAATCACACAAGAGAGAACTGCGTACCTGAGGCAGCCATTGGCGGACTGCCGTGGTCACCGGAGATGGAGGTCGTCGAAGGTTCTCTGCTCAGCCGGGCTGCAGCTACCACAAGCGCAAGCTTCCTCAGGCAGCCGATGAGTAGACCTATATTCCTCTTTCACAGGGTCGCTCGACCACCACGTCAATCGTGGTGGTTAATCCAACACCAGTGACTACGGGCAGGCAATTATGGTTACCTGTTACTGTAGTGATGCCTACCGCTGTCGGTTGCCTCCGGTAGCCGGTCCCGGATGCCGTCAGCGATAGCGTCAACCTCCCTCCTCCCGTGACAGCATCCGCCCGGAGGTTGCGGTTCCAGTGGTTGAAGAGTGTCAGTTCCCTGATTTTTGCATTAACACCTTCCACCGCCGACTGCCTTCAGCGGTCGGTGCTTCCGGTGACGGTGTCCCACTATTGGCGATGATCTACAAAAACAGGGAAGCTGTCGGCGACGTCACGTGCTGAAGGAGAGGGTGTGAAAAAAAGGGGTTTCACCCCCTATCCTTGTGATCTCCTTGGCCATAACCGCCACTGCCAGTGGCTGTCTCCAGCAGCCATTTATGGATGCCACCAGCAGAGTAACTGGCAGGCCACTGCAAATGGTGGTGGGGGCTGCTTGCTAAAAAAAATACAGCAATAAAATGGGATTTCGAAGCAGGTTATATGTTCCCCCCCCGAACAGGGCAGTTAGCTACATCTCATGTTCGGGGGACAAAGAGCACCACGTATATAAGCATGTGCGTCTTGTATCCCCATGTTTGTCAGCATTAATTAGCGTTAGAGTTTGATGTGATTGCAAAGACTTAAGTACCCTCTCCTCCATTGGTTAAAAAAAAATGGTGATTCTAGAAAATGAGTGGTTGTAAAGACTTAAGTGCCCCGAAGATGATTATTTAAGACCCAGTCTCTGCACTGTAAGATTATCCGAGAAAGAAATCTCCCCTGGAGGAGGCCATGAACATCAACCCTCTCTCTCTCTTCTCTTTTTGCTTTTGTGCACATCCAGCAGAAGATCCTACATTGCTCCATCAAGCACCGACTGACCTGCACATTGACTGTTGTGGAGCCTGATTCAGAGTTTTTACCCTTACAGGAGGAGGGTTAGGGGGTTCCTCCCAGCGTGGGTAGTATCATTCAACTAAATGAGTTGTGGATCCTGATTCAGAGTTTTTATCCTTACAGGAGAGAGGTCTAGGGGCTCCTCCCAGCGTGGGTAGCATCATTGAACTTGAAGAGTTGTGGAGCCTGATTCAGAGTTTTTACTCTAATAGAAGGGGGGTCTGAGGGCTCCTCCTAGCGTGGGTAGCATCATTCAACTTGATGAGTTGTGTAACCTGATTCAGAGTATTTTCCCTTACAAAAGGGGGGTTTGAGGGTTCCTCTCAGAGTGAGTAGCATAGTTTTTGCCCTTACAGGAGGGGGGTTTGGGGGCTCTTCCCAGCATGGGTAGCATCATTCAATTTGATGAGATGTGGAGCATGATTCAGAGTTTTTTCCCTTACAGGAGGGGGGTTTGGAGGCTAGCTTCTCCTAGCGTGAGTAACATAGTTTTTGCCCTTACAGAAGGGGGGTATGGGGGCTCTTCCCAACATGGGTAGCATCATTCAACTTGATGCACTGCAGGATTATCCGAGAAAGGAATCCCCCCTGGAGAAGGCCATGAACATCAACCCTCTCTCTCTCCCTTCTCTTTCTACTTCTGTGCACATCTAGCAGACAATCCTACATTGCTCCATCAAGCATCGACTGACCTGCACACTGACTGTAGCATGGTTCAACTTGAACAGTTGTGGAGCCTGATTCAGAGATTTTGCCCTTACATGAGGGGGGGTTTGGGGGCTTCCCCCGGCGCAATAAAGTGTTTTGTTTAATCATAGTACTCATGTTTCCTTCGGTTGTTTCTTGCTAAAGGTTTTTGTAACACCCTTTCTCACAATTTTTCTATTTTTTTTTGTTTGAAAATAGTGACTTCTGAAAGTTACCGTTCAATTTCACGAAAAGAACCTGTTACAGAACCTGAAATTCTGTAAACAGTTCCAGTTTTTAACAGATTTGAAATATCAAATGAGTTTATAAAGTTATAAAAATTTTCAAATATAAACTAGACAAGTAAAGAAAGAAAACCCTTTTTATAGATTTGAAAAATGATCTCCCGTTGGGGAGATATGACTCTTGCAAAATGAACAAAAAACCTGAGTAACTCAAACGATATGGAGTATGACAGGGTCTTGGTTATTGACCAAAAACAGGTACAAAATGACCATAAAAATTTCTGAAAATTGACAAGAATAAAATAGACTCAATAAGAAAAACACCGCTTTTTACGAATTTGAAATCCAATCTCTGGTTAAGGAGATACGCCCCCGACAAGTTGGTCTTGATTCAAATAGCGATTTACGCATGACGGCTTACTGAATAACACTACATATAGCGATTTGTAGTGTATTTCATGAGTCACTAAAGTGATTTGTGGTGTTGTTCAGTAAATCATTATGTGTAAATCACTATTGTGACTTATAGTATTTTCAGTGTAAATCACTACCTGAATTAGGACCAACTTGTCGGGAGCATATCTCCCTAACCGGAGATCGGATTTCAAATCCGTAAATAGCGGTGTCTTTCTTATTCAGTCTAGTTTATTTCTGTCAATTTTTAGCAATTTTTATGGTCATTTGTTTTCCCATTTTAATTAAAAATTAGACCCCTATTATTCAGCATTATTTAAGTTGCACATATTTTTAGTTCATTTTGCGAGAGTCATATCTCCCCAATGAAATATCATTTTCCAAATCTGTAAAAAGGGTTTTATTTTTTTATATGTCTAGTTTATATCTAAAATTTTTAAAAACTGTTTATACATATTTGATATTTTAAATTTGTCAAAACTCAGGACTCGATACAGATTAATCTTATTTAACCATGATTAAACAAAATAGTTCCAATTTTTTATATATTTGAAATATCAAATAAATATATAAAGTTATAAAAAATTTCATATATAAACTAGATAAATAAAGCAAAAAAACCTTTTTTACAGATTTGAAAAATGATCTTCCGTTGGGGAGATATGACTCTTGCAAAATGAACCAAAAACATGAGCAACTCAAACGATATAGAGTATGACAGGTCTTGGTTTTCGACCCAAAATAGGTATGAAATTACCATAAAATTGCTGAAAATTGACAAGAATAAACTAGACTCAATAAGAAAGACACCGCTGTTTATGGATTTGAAATCTGATCTTCGGTTAGGGAGATACGCCCCCGACAAGTTGGTCTTAATTCAAATAGCGATTTACGCGTGACGGCTATAGCGATTTGTAGAGTTATTCAGTAAGCCGTCACGTGTAAATCACTATTTGAATCAAGACCAACTTGTCGGGGGCGTATCTCCCTAACCGGAGATCAGATTTCAAATCCGTAAAAAACGGTGTCTTTTTTATTGAGTCTAGTTTATTCATGTCAATTTTCAGCAATTTTTATGGTCATTTGTTTTCCCAATTTTATTAAAAACCAGACCCATATTATTCTGCATTATTTAAGTTGCACATATTTTTAGTTCATTTTGCGAGAGTCATATCTCCCCAATGAAATATCATTTTCCAAATCTGTAAAAAGGGTTTTCTTTTTTTATGTGTCTAGTTTATATTTGGAAATTTTTATATTTGTTTATACATATTTCATATTTTAAATTTGTTAAAATTCAGGATGGGTTACAAATTAATCTTATTTAACCATGATTAAACAAAATAGTTCTGGTCTTTTATATATTTGAAATATCAAATAAACATATTATAAAAATTTTCAGATATAAACTAGACAAATAAAGCAAAAAAACCCTTTTTACAGATTTGAAAAATGATCTCCCGTTGGGGAGATATGACTCTTGCAAAATGAACTAAAAACATGAGTAACTCAAATGATATATAGTGTGATAAGGTATTGGTTTTCCACAAAAAATAGGTTAAAAATGACCATAAAAATTGCTGAAAATTGACAAGAATAAACTAGACTCAATAAGAAAGACACCGCTTTTTACAGATTTGAAATCCGATCTCCGGTTAGGGAGATACGCCCCTGATAAGTTGATATTGATTCAAATAGCGATTTATGCGTGACGGCTATAGCGATTAACACTACAAATCGCTATAGCCGTCACGCGTAAATCGCAATTTGAATCAAGACCAACTTGTCGGGGGCGTATCTCCCTAACCGGAGATCGGATTTTAAATCCGTAAAAAACGGTGTCTTTCTTATTGAGTCTAGTTTATTACTGTCAATTTTGAGCAATTTTTATAGTTATTTGTTTTCCCATTTTAATTAAAAACCAGACCCATATTATTCTGCATTATTTAAGTTGCACATATTTTTAGTTCATTTTGCGAGAGTCATATCTTCACAATGAAATATCATTTTCCAAATCTGTAAAAAGGGTTTTCTTTTATTATGTGTCTAGTTTATATTTAAAAATTTTTATAATTGTTTATATACATTTGATATTTTAAATTTTTTAAAATTCAGGACTGGTTACAAATTAATCTTATTTAACCATGATTAAACAAAATAGTTCTGGTTTTTTATATATTTGAAATATCAAATAAATATATAAAGTTATAAAAATTTCTAGATATAAACTAGACAAATAAAGCAAAAAAACCCTTTTTACAGATTTGAAAAATGATCACTCGTTAGGGAAATATGACTCTTGCAAAATGAACTAAAAACATGAGTAACTCAAACGATATATAGTGTGACAATGTATTTGTTTTCGACCAAAAATAGGTATGAAATGACCATAAAAATTACTGAAAATTGACAGGAATAAACTAGACTCAATAAGAAAGACACCGCTTTTTACGGATTTGAAATCCGATCTCCGGTTAGGGAGATACGCCCCTGACAAGTTGGTCTTGATTCAAATAGCGATTTACGCGTGACGGCTATAGCGATTTGTAGTGTTAATCGCTATAGCCGTCACACGTAAATCGCTATTTGAATCAAGACCAACTTGTTGGGGGCGTATCTCTCTAACCAGAGATTGGATTTCAAATTCGTAAAAAGCGGTGTCTTTCTTATTGAGTCTAATTTATTTCTGTCAATTTTCGGAAATTTTTATGGTTATTTCATACCTATTTTGGGTCGAAAACCAAGACCCTATCACACTCTATATCATTTGAGTTACTCATGTTTTTAGTTCATTTTGCAAGAGTCATATCTCCCCAACGGGAGATCATTTTTCAAATCTGTAAAAAGAGATTTTTTGCTTCATTTGTCTAGTTTATATCTGAAAATTTTTATAACTTTATATATATTTTTGATATTTCAAATATATAAAAAACCGAAACTATTTTGTTTAATCATGGTTAAATAAGATTAATTTGTAACCAGTTCTGAATTTTAACAAATTTAAAATATCAAATATGTATAAACAGTTATAAAAATTTCCAGATATAAACTAGATACATAAAAAAAGAAAACCCTTTTTATAGATTTGGAAAATGATATTTCACTGGGGAGATATGACTCTCGCAAAATGAACTAAAAATATGTGCAACTTAAATAATGCTGAATAATAGGGGTCTGGTTTTTAATCAAAATGGGAAAGCAAATGATCATAAAAATTGCTGAAAATTTACAGGAATAAACTAGACTCAATAAGAAAGACTCCGCTTTTTACGGATTTGAAATCCGATCTCTGGTTAGGGAGATACGCCCCCGACAAGTTGGTCTTGATTCAAATAACGATTTACGCGTGATGGCTATAGCGATTAACACTACAAATCGCTATAACTATCATGCGTAAATCGCTATTTGAATCAAGACCAACTTGTCGGGGGCGTATCTCCCTAACCGGAGATCGGATTTCAAATCCGTAAAAAGCGGTGTTTTTTTTATTGAGTCTAGTTTATTCCTGTCAATTTTTAAAAATTTTTATGGTCATTTCATACCTATTTTTGGTCGAAAACCAAGACCCTATCATACTCTATATCGTTTAAGTTACTCATGTTTTTATTTCATTTTGCAAGAGTCATATCTCCCCAACGGAAGATCATTTTTCAAATCTGTAAAAAGCGTTTTTTTGCTTTATTTGTCTAGTTTATATCTGAAAATTTTTAGAACTTTATCCATTTATTTGATATTTCAAATATATAAAAAACTGGAACTATTTTGTTTAATCATGGTTAAATAAGATTAATCTGTAACCAGTCCTAAATTTTAACAAATTTAAAATATCAAATATGTATAAACAATTATAAATTTTAACAAGTTGGTCCTAATTCGGGTAGTGATTTACAGCGATTTGCTTACTGAATAACACTATAAATCGCTATAGCAATTTGCGGAAGACACTACAAATCGCTATAGTGAGATTCAAAACACTATAAATTGTTATAGCGATTTGCGAAAGACCAACTTTTCACCCTGTTGTGGTGACAGGGTTGTGGTTTTTGACCCAAAATTTGGTATCGTCAACTTAGGATTTAATCACCTTTTATTAGAATGGTGCTTGTGCCATTCATGTTTCACCATAGTGTTATTGAAAATGAAAATGAAAATAAAAATGCAACATATTGATTATGAAAAATAAAAAATTAAACTACATGCTCATTCATTCTAATCTAAGCATAAAGTAAACTTCTCAATAATTGATTTATTAAAACCTTTGAATTGATACAACAATTGAAAAAGAAATAATAAAAATAGAAAATCCTGCAAAATGAGAAAACTTGTTAGAAATAAGTGTAGGCCTTTATGGATTTTTTCTCAATTATTGAAAAATTGAAGAATACATCCAAAATTAGCCTTTCATGCCTCAGAGATAAAGAAAATTAAACAAAATAAACATATATGATGCATGATTTTGTGAAAGCATTTGAAAGATCATTTTTAGATAGATGGGAGTCTTAAACAACCAAAGTTTAGCTTAAAATGAATTCATGGACTCACAGCTCAGCAAGAAAGCACTCCTTTTTTACAAAATATCAAAATCATTTCTGAAACTAGAGTTATAATCAAAACATCAGAGCATTAATTTCAGAAACAGAAAATTGGATTTTAACAGACAGGTTTCAGTAAACTGGATGTTGCAGAGGCTAAAAAGACTCAATTTCTCCCAAATTTGAGGGATAACTTGTTTAACTCAATCAAAAAACCAACCCAATTTACAGAATTGAAAAATCAATTTTGGTTTGAAAATGGCGACTTCGAGACGTCACTGTTTTCAAACAGGAAATAAACCTGTTATAGAATTTAAAATTATGTAACCAGTCTCGGTTTTTTATAGGTTTGAAATATCAAATGAGCATAGAAAGTTATGAAAATTTTTAGATGTAAACTAGACACATAGAGGAAGAAAACCTTTTTTACGGATTTGAAAAATAATCTCTCGTTAGGGAGATATGACTCTTACAAAATGAACTAAAAACTGTGTCATTCAAATAAGGTAAACTGATAGGGGTCTGTTTTTTTATTTAAATGGGGTATCAAATGACTATAGAAATCACTGAAAGTTTACAGGAATAAACTAGACTTCATAACAAAGGCACCATTTTTTATGGATTTGAAATCCAATCTCTGGTTAGGGAGATATGGCCCTGACAAGTTGGTCCTAATTTGGGTAGCGATATACAACGATTTGTATCGCAAATCGCTGTAGTGTTTAGCGGAAAACACTACAAATCGCTATAGCGAGGTCCAACAACACTATAAATTGTTGTGGGTCTCGTTAGAGACCCGAAAATACTACAAATTGTAGTTAAAAGACCGGACAATACTATAAATCGTTGTAGGGGTCGTTGGAGACCCGAAAATACTATAAATCGTAGTTAAAAGACCGGACAACACTATAAATCGTTGTAGGGGTCGTTGGAGACCCGAAAATACTACAAAATCATAGTTAAAAGACCGGACAACACTATAAATCGTTGTAGGGGTCGTTGGAGACCCGAAAATACTACAAAATCATAGTTAAAAGACCGGACAACACTATAAATCGTTGTAGGGGTCGTTGGAGACCCGAAAATACTATAAATCGTTGTTAAAAGACCGAACAACACTATAAATCATTGTAGGGGTCGTTGGAGACCCGAAAATACTACAAATCGTAGTAGGGACACATTAGAGAACCAAAAAAATTATAACAACGATTTGCTGAAGAATATTGTCAATCAAATAGTGATTTGTTGAAGGAGGGCTACAACAGTCATGATATGGGGGCCAAAATCAGAACATTTACAAAATCTGGATACAGGGTTCTGGTATTAAATCAAAATAAAATAGCAATTAATCATGAAAAATTCTGAAATTTTACAGAAATGAACTAGACACATAAGCAAAAAGAACCCATTTTACGAAATTGAAAAATGATCTCTCATTAGGGAAATAAAGTTCTGACAAAATAGATCAAAATCTGAGCCGTTAAAATGACACAGGGTGAAAGGGTTGTGGTTTTTGACCCCAAAACTAGTATGAAAACACCATAAAAATCGCTAAAATTTGGTATGAACAAACTAGATTCAATTTAAAAAACAACCCTTTTTACGGATCAGAAAGATCATCTCTGGTTAGGGAGAAATTACTCCCGCAAGTTTGTCCTGATTCTGCTAAAATCTTGACGGTGCAAAATAATAGGTTCTGAACCTCGATTTTTAAAGTGGGTCAAACAAACTCAGAATGATCTGATTTTTGGTGGAGAGTATGAAGACATATGCATAAAGTTGCAGTAAAAAATTCAGATCGAAATGAGCTCAGATTACATACAAATCAATGAATTTAAAATACACCAGAATTGAAAGTACAATCTAAAAAGCAACTGAAAATGATAAGAGCCAACTGCACATTGAAAAAGAAATAACAGGTTCCAATGAATCCAAGAAACATCTTTGTATTCTCCTATACATATCAACTCTTCATGTTGAACGATGCTACAGTCAGTGTGCAGGTCAGTCGGTGTTTGATGGAGCAATGTAGGATCGTCTGTTGGATGTGCACAGAAGTAGAGAGAGAAGGGAGAGAGAGTGAGAGGGTTGATGTTCATGGCCTTCTTCAGGGAGAACTCTTTGCCTCTCTTGATTTCTGCTTTAGAGAGAGGGAGAGAGGGTTTTACAGTGTTTTACGGAGAAAGAATAAGAAGACTTTGAAGAGTCAACATCATCCTCGACTTTCTGGATGGAGGACATGTTTGTCATTTTTTTGAACTGTTTGTTTTTTCTTTTTTGAATGAAGGGCATTTTTGTCATTTTCTCAAACCATCACTTTATGAGAAGAATAGCAAGAAAGGATACTTAAGTCTTTGCAACAACACCAGAGTCCGATGCAAAGTTATGTCAACATACACGGGAATACGAGCCCCATGTGCTTGTATACGTGGTGCTCATTCAAAGCCCCGAACACAGACGTGGGATTCAGTGAATCATCGGGGGGAACATACACCACCCTCCCATGGGATTTCGGCAAGTGCTGCAAGAATGCCGATGCACCCACATGGGCAGCAAATGTGAGGTGGGGGCCATAACCCAATTTAGGCATTTTTGAAAACAAAAAATGGGATATTAAAAGCAAACATTGGCGTATGTACATGTCATTCTCCTTAACCTATCGACACCTATTATGAGTTCAAGCAGTCTAAGTTGATGGTAAGTATGACCCTAAACCCAAATGAGAGAAAATTGAGTTAAGCAACTTTCTTTACAGACTTCTCTCAACACTCGTTAGTCATGCTATCGTATGATATACTCATGTCAAATCGGGTCACATCACCATCCATGTTCCAACAGCCAAAACTGAAGTCAGTGTAATCATTTGAGTTGTCATTGCTTGCAGACGAGTTTAATTACCCATGGTTTAACTGAGCCTAGTATAGATCTTAACAAACACTAGTTAACGTGTGTTTAATTGAAGGTACAACTTAACTATAAAACCAGGATCTAGATGAAAGTCTAGTGATATTTCAACATGCTGATTAACTTCTACTCCTGGAATTGAATTGCCGTATGAATCTCCATATTCACTTTTTCTATCACCTTTCTATTCCACTTCGCTTTGGTGATAATCAAACGCATACAAAAGGAGTGGCTCTGCAAATGTTATACTGTTTTCTGAATATATTACATTTATCTACTTTAACATCATTTCTCCAACTAAAACTCCAGTGCTCAACAGAAAGCTTCTGTGTTCTTTGGGTGTGAGACTGATAACACACACTTCCTGTTTGATCCCCCAATTTGTTGCATCCCCATTCCAGGCAAACATTACACAGGTGGAAAACGATACACCTGTGGTTCTCACCTTCAAAATTATGTGGAGTTGATATGTTATATCACACACTCTAAGAGAGAAGTTCTTCGAGGTGGGTTTTATTTAAGGGCCACACATTCGGCTGGGTTGGGCCTGGCCCAGCTTGACTAGTAAATGGCTGTCCTAGTCCAATGTCGCCCCTTGTTTCATGAGTTTAGATGAGCCCTTTCTGCATCCAGACATTGTTTTTATTTGAATATAAAGCGAAGATGTGATCCCAAAATAAAACTTGGCATATTGTGTTTCTTTATCTACAGATTTGTTTTCTAGTTGTTTGCTTAAAAAACGTTGTTGCTTTTAAAGGAATGTTTCGTTTATACCTACGTTAAATCCTTCAACTTATGGTGCCTTAGCATTGTATAATGCTATTGTCAACTGTGTGTAGTATGAACTCAAGTTGGTTCAACCAATTTATGTTTCATTAATCCTGCTTCTGTTGTTCCCTCTTGTATGTTGTCACTATTTTTTTTAATTCCTTTGTTGAACATTGCTGAAGTTTTGCTTGTAGATGTTGATATAGTTGCTTCTCCTTTTGGGTCAACAATTTCTCTAGCAGTCTATGTGAAAATATTGGATCTCCTAAACTATTGTTGAGGATTTGTTTATGGGATTTCGCTATTGCTAAACTTGAGTCTCCTCAGGAAAGCCTTCATTTGAATTTTTAGGTCACATCGTTTTTGCTTTTCATAGCTGACTCTATCTTGTCAAGGCCATCCCTCTTCTCTGTTTTTCACATTATTTTTTGATATCTGGGGACTGCAATCCTGTTTATTAAATTCAATGCTGCCATGCTCTTCAGCAAATGCTAGCAAACTTCAAAATATAGGTCCTATGAAGTAGAAATTGAAAATTCTTTTTCTTTTTATTGCAGCAAGTTCTTGTAATACATGTAGCTTCATGAGGTGATCTCTTTCTCCATTATTGTTTGGGCTCAGGCGCTCAGGTTTAAAGGTTGGACTAAGGAATAATGTTGTAGAAGCATGCTTTCAAACTTGGATTCTCTTGATGATTCCCTTGCTACATCCAGTGGTGACCCTATAGCCATCAAATAGACATTTTATCTTTGCCTTTCCTTTCTTACCTGTCAACTGCTGTACCTTTGACAGGACAACGAGAAAAACCACTTAAATCTTTATTCGTAGTTTGTCATTTGGATTCTCAGGCATGTAACGAGTCTTCTTCAGTTCCTCATACTGATGCTCAGGTGCCTTCTGCTCAAGCAGAGAAATTTAAGGACTCACATCTCGTTTCTTCTCTGGAGACACGGCCTGCCTCGGGTGATACAGATGGCAATTTTACTAACATTATGTCTAATGGTGTTTTGGAGTTACCAAAAAAGGCATTATTCTGGTTAGAATTTTACCCTATTACAGTACTTAGAAATACCACATGTAGTGCTCGTTTTAGTTATAAAGGTGATATTGATGCCATTTGCATTTTTCGTTGTTGAATGATGTACTTTAAGAGGCCAAAGTGTAAGTCTATTCCAATCAAATGATAATGATTTCCTATATTTTAAAATTAAGATGCCTGTCAGTGAGATCAATGTTGACAGAATCTGCTCTTAAGCTTTTGATGTATATACATGTAAATTCCTGCAAGCAGTCACAGGTATCTGTCAAACTGCTTCTACTAGATGTCACCTTGTATTGACAAATAAGGAAATTGGAGATATTGCAAATTATATTGCATTATGTTATGTCCTAGGCAAGCTGTTTTGTTTTGATTAAGTTTGGGTGCATCTAAATTCTTGAGTAGATAAGAGGAGTTTTTATTCCATAAGAATGTTATTATTGTAAATGTCAGCTTGAGTTCCATTGCCACTGATTCAAAATTTTTGTTTCTTGAATTGTACCTCATCATCTCAAATGCAAAGCAATAATTTTGACAGATACTTTGAGATTCATGCCATCAACTGTGATCCCAAGTTGAACATAAATTCTATATTCGCAATAAAATTTCATGTGTTGTATATTTCCAAGAATGGACCAACCCTATTCTGATACTTGAGAAATTCATTTTATGTACACTAGGTTTTGCCATTTTTGTATGACTGAACACTTGAACTCTTTAACGTGACTGTGTCCTTAGAACTATTATTGCATCTTAATTTGATGCGCTTTAAATGAGAATGAGTCCTTACATTGATTTGCATTGAACTTCTATTGTTCATGATTAGAATTTATGACTAACTTTTTGCTTCTTGTACTTCATTATATGATGTAGTTATGATCTATAAAGCACAACATGCATATTGTGGTAAGATATCCTTTGATGAAATATTTGAGCACAGGTAGGAAGGTGGTGTTATGGGGATATTTTATATTTACATAGCATGGACAATACAGTAGTACTGTGCACATAGTAAGAACCACTTTCCTTGTTTGGTGTAACAAATTATGGAGCAACTTTCTGCAAAAGAATTTGCTGCTGCGACATAAGCCCTCCTTCCCTTTTCATGATTCCTCATTGACACCCCCATTTCTAAGGGTGGACAATAAGCCTAGAATCTTGGGCCTCCACTTGTTTAATAAATGGGATAGTAGAGCGCAAGAACCGCCATGTTGTCGAGACTGGATTAAGCATGCTTCATGATGCTAAACTTCATCAATATTTTTTGGTTAAAGCTTTTCCAACAGCGGTTTATATTATTAATCGGCTTCCTACCCTCAAACTCAATAGAAAATCACCATATAAAATGTTGTTTGGCAAAATACCAGACTATACTCATCTTCGGGTTTTTGGGTCTCGATGTTATCCTTTGCTATCGCCCACAAATTCAAACAAATTCCAACCAAAGGCGTTACCGTGTATTTTTCTTGGTTATGGAAGCCGGCATAAGGGGTATTTATGTTTTGAACAGCACGCAAGAAGGATGATCATATCCAGACACGTAATTTTTGATGAGCATACAAGCGGCATTACTACTCCGAATATATTTTCTTATCATAAGGCAGATCTGGATCAGTGGGTTTCATCACATTATGGGTCACAGGAGGTTTCCACTGCTTTACCGTCAGTCAATACTACTTCATTCCCTGTTCAACAACACTCTGGTCAGTATAATGATGTTGCCATTTGTCTACCAGCACCTCATACATCTCAAACATGTGTTGAAATAGCAGACCCAATGCCTTTGTCTAATGACCCAAACCTCAACCTTACATTAAATGAACCCTCTACACCCACTTCTAACTTACCTTCTAGTAACTCTCTTCAGACTGTATCCCCACCAAGTCCTTCATCCACTTTCTCACACGTGCCTTCAACCGATGACCACTCCTCCATAGTTGCACTGCAGCGCCAAACCCATCCCATGGTCACCCGTTCAATGACCCGTTCTCTCAAACCGAAGGCCTTTTATGCGGTGTCTGATCCCAATTTTGAACCTCACTCCTTTTCCCAAGCAATACTCATTCCTCACTAGCAACGTGCCATGCAGCAAGAAATTGATGTATTACACAAAAACGCTACCAGAGTACAATCTCATTGACACTAAGTGGATTTTCAAGATCAAACGTCATGCCCATGGTTCCATTGCCAGGTATAAAGCACGACTCGTCGCTCGTGGTTTTCCTCAAGAGGCCAGAGTTGATTTTACAGAGACGTTTAGTCCCACTATCAAGCCCACTACAATCCGAGTTATTCTTACTCTTGCCGTTCAATATCAGTGGGAGCTTCGTCAACTAGATTTTGATAATGCATTTCTAAATGGGTTCTTAGCTGAAGACGTCTACATATCTCAACCCGAGGGCTTTGTAGACCTCCAATATCTGGACCATGTATGCAAGTTGGATAAAGCTCTATATGGGCTAAAACAACCCCCTCGTGCGTGGTATCATCGACTTAGTTGTTTTCTTTTAGCTCATGGGTTTCGGGTTTCTCAATCTGATGCCTCCCTCTTCGTTCTCATTCAAGGGAACGATATTTACTAGTATATGTAGATGATGTGATCATAACGGGCTCTTTACATTCTCTTATCTCTCGCATGATTGAGCAGCTTCGAGCTTCTTTTTCCATCAAGGATCTTGGAGCGCTTTCATATTTTCTAGGCCTTGAGGTTGATCGACAACCTCATTCCTTGGTCCTTCGCCAACAACGGTATCTTCGCACTATTCTTCAAAAGTCCCAAATGACTGCGAAAAATTCTATGGCCACTCCCATGAGCTCTTCTCGTCTCATTGATTCAGATGCTCCATTTTTTGGATCCATTCCTCTATCGGAGCGTGGTGGGAGCATTACAGTACATGACATTGACAAGGCCTGACGTTGCTTTTGGTGTTTTATCATGCATCAACCTTTAGAAAGTCACTGGACTCTAGTCAAACACATTCTTAGATATTTAAAAGGCACAAATGACTATGGCCTATACATCTGAACATCTGCCTCAATACATTTAACTGCCTTCGCCGATGCCGATTGGACTGTGTTATCATCGCAAAAATTTTTCCCGTCTTCCCTTCCCTGCGGAAAGAGAGAGGAAAACACTTTCGCGATTCAAACTTGACCGGATTTTGGAAATTGTTTTGAAATACTCGCCTCTGTTTTGAAAATTACGAGAAAATCCATGGGATGGGGCTCGACCTGTCGGTACGAGGTTCGACCGTTCCTACCGCCTTTAACAGGGGTAATCGAACCAAGGACCAAAATTGTGCTTGACTTAGTTAAATCATCAAAATCGTGTTCTATCCTAAATGCACAGAGAATTCAGGCATGTGCTATGAGATTTTGGAAAATGTAAGTTGGAAAAATATGATGTATGCTCAGAAAACATTTGGAGTTAAAAGCTATTTCTCAGGGAAAGTCAATTTCTCAGGAAACTCAGATGAAAGGGGTTTTTAAATCACGAGAAAGTTCATAAAGATGTGGGAAAATCATGAATGGATGAAAATCCTGAGAAAATGGAAAGAATTCTTGAGAAAAGGGTAAACATTTGAAGGGAAAATGTTTGTCAGGAAAAGCTTCAAGTTTTGAAAGCTTTCTTTGGAAAATGATTGAAATTCATGGAAAATTTCTTTGGAGAAGGAAAATTGAAACTCGGGAAACTGAAATCCTGAGAATTTTAGCTTTAAAACACTTGGAAATTGATTTTGATCTTTGAGAAAGATGAGAGACTTCTTTTGAAAATCTTGAGAAAATAACATTTTCCATGGAAAACTGTGGAAAAACTTGACTTGGGAAAACCGATTTTGAAAAATTCTCAGAGTTTCTTGAGAAATCGATTTCTTGGGAATGAAATTTTCTTAAGAAAATCATGAGAAAACCAATGATTTCATGATGCAAATGATATTAGTGAATGAATGCACTTTGAAAAGATTTTCTGAGAAATTTGTTGGAAAAATGTGTATTAAGTCAAAATAAATCCTTCAGATATTCTGACTGTGGCCATGAATATGTTCAGAGTTTATTTGATTTAATTCACAATACTTTGCAAAATTGGAAATATGATGTGCATTTTAAGATAGCCTAAGAGTGTAGGTTCAATGTGACTGGTAGAGAGATGATGGATCTGGGTCTCGTCCATATTCTGACTAGGGCCGTAAATATGGACTCCACCGAGTTCATTAACTCCCTAAGAGTTGGTGCATGTGTCATTCGTGTACATCCATAGTGCTTTTTGGAATAGAATGCATGAATCACTTAAACATGATATTGCATGAATTCAAACTATATGATATGCATCCTAATCTAAGCAGAAAATAAAATTTCTTACTCCAAAATTTACATTATTACATCACTAATTAAATGAAATAAAAGGAAATTGCAGACTTCAACTCTTTCCTTTGAATGTCCCTGTCAAACTTGAGATGGGGTTAGCTCAAATATGTGGGTTTTTCCAAGATTTCCAATAATATTCTAAAATTATTGGACTTAATTGGATATAAACCCTATTATCATGCTTTCTTGATATTTGAAATGATGTAAATGCAAGAAATTCAGTAATAAATGTTTTTGAAACTCGAAATTGTGGTCAAAGTGACCAAAATACCCCTAATATTAAAGTTATACCTTTAAAATCAGGGTTTTTTTTAGGAAATTTTGGTAAAATCGAGATTTTGAAATTTGAATTGGACCAAATGATGATGAAATGCAAGATGAGACATGATGACATGCTGTTAAACACCTTAGGACTGTAAAATCAGAATTTGACATTTTGCAATTCATCCAAAATAATGAATTTCGCTTGTTTTTCGCTTGGATCCGGGTCCCGTGGGGCCCTGTTTTGATGATATGGTTAAACTGAACATCAAACAAATTCCAAATGTTGTTAAATTCGGTATGGAGCATCTACCTATTCTGATAAACAGCCTAGAATGCTAAAATTTAAGAAATAACATGGTTTAGATACTGAAATTTAAAAAAAATCCTAAAAGGGGCGAATTTCGCCTGCGGACCCGAACCAAATGTAACACTTAATGCGATAATACCAAGATTACACCATATAAACATCTGAAATTTTTCAAACTGCTAAAGGACTTGAAAATAAGCAATTTTGTCTTTTACAGCCTCGGGATTTGAACTACTGTGAGTTCGGTAACGAGAATTTGGTTCTGACGGAGGCAAAATTAACCCGATCTGATGTAAAATTGCATAAAAAATAGAATCCTACCATAGCAATTTCTGATATTTAACTGAGGAACTGATGACACACACAGGAACAACTTTTATTTTTATGATTTTGGCATTTGATCAACAGTAACAGAGATAAAAATACGACTTTTCATGCCTAAATCAATAGAGCAGATAATATCACAAAACAGAAGACTGACAAGAAAAATCTGAAACTGATATCAAAACTATTCTAAAAATCATAAGCTTTCAGATTCAAATAGAGAACATCCCGAACATAACATTCATTTTTTACAGATTCGGATTTGGAATAATATCCAAAGAGAACCCATCGACTTAAGTTGATCCAAAGTCTCAGAGGCCCAAATCAGGCTCTGACACGTGTCCCAAACTCTTGGATTTTTGTCAGACATCAAAAAAATTCAAACAAATCTGAGAAAATCAGATTAAATACTAGACATCATCCTGAGTTCAGGACATTTTTTTGATCGAAAATCAGATCTTATATGAAAGAGATCTCGATTATTCAAGTCAAAAGTAAATTTTCAAAACGTATCCCGGGTAACAAAACCCGACCTACCATTTTGAACTTTTACCGTAGTAAACAGATTCAAATCATTCCAAATTTTTGGCATCTTGTTAGGGACACCTAAGGGAGAATACTATGATTTTCTCATAAGTTTTAACGAAAAATAGATGCATGAAATGACATATGGACTGACTGATAAAAACAGAGAATCACTGAAATAACACAGGATACATGAAACATCAAATAAATTCCTAAACTATGCTATTTTAATGAAATAAGACATAAATCTACCTTATTTTAATGCATGAACGTGATGAAATGCTAAAGTTTGAATCAAGAAAGCATGAAAACCTCGTTTGCTATATGTCATTTTACAAGAATAGCTCGATCCATCCTTCAGATGAGCTCTTTTCTCAAAACGACAATACAAATTGAATAAAGATATTACTATAATGAAATCAATAGGGATGGAAGTGCACCTTGTGTTTTCCCGCAGCTTTGAAACTCCCAAAATGAGTGGGTATGAATGGTTTCTCTCGTCCTTTGATCCGAGCTTCGAAAGGTTCATGAAATTCGATCCACACGCTTAGATCGAGTTGGAATTGATGCGAGCAAGCTTGGTGCTTCAATGCACCCTCTCCACTGAGCCCAAGGGGGGCGTGAATTCAGAACCTCAAAATCGTGTAGTAGAGGAAGTCTAAGTTGAAATGCCAAATCCAAAAGGAGCTCTCCTAGGCTGGGCGTGGGGCCTTGTATTTATAGAAATTTTTGGAAAATTTTGAAATTCAAAGAGGCTTAATCTGAGCCCTCCATGTGGCGCCATCTCAGAGGGTGTTGTCTTGGAGTTTGAAATTCAAATTCTGCTTTATTCTGGAAGGAGGAGAGACTGCCATGTGGTGCCATCTCAGAGCATCCACATTGACATATGTCAGAAGGAAAGGCAGAGGATTCAGATGGTGCCACCTCAAAGAGAGTTTGAAATTTAAATTTCTACTTTTTCTAGAGGAAAGGAGAGACTGACATGTGGCGCCACCTCAGGATGGCTCTACATTGACATGTGTCAGGAGGCAGAAGCTGAAGAAGCAGAAGATGCCACCTCAGAGGAGAGTTGTTTCTACTTTTTCTGATGCAGGGAGGTCTGGCCATGTGGCGCCACCTCAGGATGGCTCTACATTGACATGTGGCAGGAGGGAGGAACTAGGAACATGTGGCGCCATCTTAGGCCAGATAGAAAAGGTAAAGTTCAGGATTTGCGCCACCTCAGCCTGGGTTTGAAATTTTTTGAATGGTTGCTTTTTCTGAAGAAGGCCAAGAGTGACACGTGTCCTCTGCTTTTTCTGAAGGAAGCTAGAAATGACATGTGTCACCTACTTTTCTGAGAAAAGTAGGGAGAGACATGTGTCAGTCTGCTTTTTCTGAAGAAAGCAGAAAATGACATGTGTCCTCTACTTTTTCTGAAGGAAGCTAGAAATGACATGTGTCACTTGCTTTTCTGAGAAAAGCAGAAGGTGACATGTGTCAGTCTGCTTTTCCTGAGGAAAGGAGAGAGTGACATGTGTCACTTGCAGAAGACATAATTCAAATGGCGCCACCTCAGGGGAGACAAGCTCTACTTTTTCTGGACAGGGCAGCACATGACACATGGCATCTCAGGGTGACCTTGGAATGACACATGACACAGGGTGAAGATGGTGGACACTGACACGTGGCATGGAATGAAGAGGATGTCTAATGACATGTGGCGGCATCTTAAGGTGGCCCCCACACTGACACATGTCGGAGGATGGAAGGAGAGAGAAAATGACATGTGGCACCACCCTAGGTGAACCCCACGCTGACACATGGCAGGGCAATGGGAGGAGAGAGAAAAAGGTCCAGTGGCGCCAATCCAGGGATAAGGCTCCTATATTTTGGGTTTTTCAAAATTCAGGTTTTTCAAAAGAAAAGCCTATGTGACACCACCTCAGTGTGGGCCCCACATTGCTTCTTTATTGAAATAAAGACAAGCCAGAAAACCTCTTTTTGGAATTTTCATAAAATTTGGACTAATTGGAAAAACAGAAATTTTGAAAAGAGTTTGCCCCTGTAGGGCGATTTTGTAAAAGGAAGATATTTGAAATTGTTGACAAAATGGCAAAATTTGAGATAAGGTGGCTGAAATCCATATTGAAAACTATCTAGATCGTTTTCTGAGAAGATATTTTGAAATTCAGAGTCCTGAGGGTAAAATGGAAAGAATTGACAATTTTGAAGACCCAGAGTTTTGAAATCAATTTTGAAAATAGTTGAAATTCGAATCTGGATTAAAAATTTCTAAATCGAGAATTCTGGACCTCGAAATGACATGTTGTGTAGTGCAGTGATATGAAATGCTTATGCAATGCTATGCAAGGACATGTTTCCTGAAATGTAATCCTGAAACAGGATTTGGAGATTCTCGTCTCTTGTTAGGAGTAGAATTTTGAACATCTGAGCTAAAATAGAGGAATTTTGAGAGTTGCAGATGAAATTTGGGCTTTTGCAAGCTCTGAGCTCAGGAAATGACCATTTTGCCCTCTGGCGATCTCCGGGGAGGAGTTGTGATGTTTGGTGGAAATGTCAGGGAGGTGAGTGAAAATTTGGGGTGTTTACAGACTGGAAGTGTTGAAGATCGCAAATCTACTGGCAGCTTTGTTACATTCTTGGGAGACAGTGTAGTGTCTTGGGCGTCTTGTAAGAAGAGGACAGTAGCAAGATCAAGTATCGAGGTTGAGTATAAAGCCTTAACTTGTGCTACAGCCGATTTACTTTGGCTGAAATCCTTAATTCAAGAATTGGGACTTAAGTAGTGGAACGCCAACATTGTGGTGTGATAATATAGGGGCCTTGTGTCTTGCAGCAAATCTTATTTTTCACGCTCGAACCAAGCACATTGAAGTAGATTTTCATTTTGTTCGAGATCATGTATCAAAGAAAAACATTGTAATTCGATTCATTCGATCTTCAGAGCAGTTGGCAGATGGATTAACTAAACCACTTGGTTCGTCCAAATTTGCAGAATTTAGAGACAAGCTGAACGTGTTTACCACGCTCAGCTTGAGGGAGCGTGTCAAGGAAAGTGGCGAGTTCAACGCGGGAAATAAAGGAGTAGATAAATCTTGATAATCTATTAATTATTAAATATTTTGTTACGAGATTTGTGCTACATTCTGTTATTGTAGATTGAGATATGTTGTTGTAACCATATCGTCTCTGTATTATATATAAACAAAGATTGGCTGGATTCATGAGGTGTGTGAACAACCTTAGACATCTTCTCGTATATCAAAGTTGCTCTAACCTTTTACAAGCCAAGCTTCGGGTTGAGCCTAGGCTTGTTAAGGGCTCAGTTAAACCATATTTGTGTTGGCCGACTTGTGGAGCCTACATGTTTGATTTGATGAGTTCTAGTTCTGCCTTCTCTGGGTTGAACCATAAATAAAAAATAGTGAAAATAGTAAATTTTTAATAAAGCTGGCTCCATTCATTTAGTCAAGCCAAGCTCATTGTTTGAGCTTGACTCGAGCTCATTCATGGTAGACTGTAAAGATGAGCTTGAACAACAGAAGCTTGAGCTTGACTTGGTTTGTGTACAATCCTGCCAATCACATGGCCCCATCTGAGTAACATGATCAGTGTGGCATGTATTTCCTATGCAAAAACACTGGAAAAATTTGTAACCTTTTCAAGTGTGGGCTTTCTTTTTTCTAAACTCGCAATCTTCTCTCTTAGGTAAGTAGACAACTTTGTTTTGCAGAAATGGAGCAACTGTTCAAAAAAGGTTTGATTTGAAGAGAAGGTTTTCTTAAGGTTCTGCACAAAGTCCAAATATGGATGGTGTTGAAAGTAATCAAACTGTTGGACCAAGCTGCTCAGTTACCACCTTTCATGAAATGAACACCTTCCGAGAGATGGTCAGAAGCAGATATTGGCTTCTTGTACAAGGTATATGTGACAACAGTTCTCATCTTTTGGTTATTTTCTTTATAATGTATGATGTTGTGCATAGATATGATATTGTATGAAATTGCTACTTGTTTTCTTAATTTGCATATTACATATTTTATTCACTTCTACCACTATCCTACTTGGCAGCAGCGACAGTGTTGTAATTAATATGATGTTCTTCTATGGTTTCGATGCCTTGGTTAATATCTTAGTGATTGGTGGTGTTTGTGTGATTGATTTATTAGTTCAGTCATGATGCTCGACACAGAATATAGGTCTTAGAACAGACTGGAGAACTGCAATCTCAGTAAATTACAAGTTGTGACAAGTTCATTGTGCATCTAGTTCTGAATCATGATGCTCGACCCAGAATGTAGGTCTGAGAACAGACTGGAGAACTGAAATCTCAGTAAATTATGAGCTGTATGACAAGTTTAGTGCGCATCTAGATCAGTCCATAGGACATCGCTCATATTTATGGTCTTATGGGTAGCTCTAAGTAATGTTGTCTAGTCGATAGAAAGAAGACCAAATCCAAATTCTTCAATAGTGTTGTTTCCTGTACATTTAGATGCCATAGGCAGAACTGGAATGCCCCGAAAATTCAGAGACATAATTTTTTTTTAAAACACAGCGAAGGTTATTTTTAAAATAGAAAATCTGCTATGATCCTCAAACTCGTCATAGGTTGAAACCAAACCATAATAACCATATGAAAAACATTTTATTCTATTGAATATCAGAGTTTATACAAGCCAAAAACATGACTGAGAGACAGTTCAAATCATCCTAATCTATACCAAAATTTCAGTTGAGTCCTCATGTACTAGCATCTCACTACTCATATCTATGAACTTGAAATTTTGTAATAAAAATAAGTTAGACAACTTAATGGTAAAGTACGTACTAGTAAACCTCTTTCGGGTCTGTACAAAATTATAAAAATATGTCACACCTCTCATATGTGACATTACAATTTACATACATAAGACACATCTCCTTTATGTGTTCTTCTACAATCAATACATATTCTTATTTTATTTCACATGGCAATCTCTTTAACTGAACTGAATCTAAATACTTGTAATTAATTGAATGATTATAAAGAATTGCTTGCATCTTACAATTTCTTATGATTTATATATATAACCAAAATAATTTAATTTAAATAATCAATAGAGAATGTTTACAAAATCAAATTAAGCAACTAATTAAACAGATAATTATGTATCTACATGAATCACATTATTATCTTTCAAATTAAATTGCTTTTGCATTAAATGTCATGCTAGCAAACATTTTACAAAATTAAGTGACCATCCTGATTCAACATCAGAGGCACCACTATCTCGATACACTATGAGTGTTCGTACCTCTAGGGGTGTTCATTTACACATTTTATTTTATATTTTACCTCTGTCTAGCATAGGCGTCGACACCAGAGTGAATGATTCTCGCAACTGGTTATGATCGCAGTGCAACTGCTAAACACACATACGTAGTTGAACTACTATCTTCTTTCAGTCGAGCCCAAAAATATCCCTAATTCAACGTGGATGAGGGAAAGGATTCAATGACCTTTAGATTTACTGATCTTGAATTTTCATCCTCACAGCGATCCTGAATCTTGGATTTTCATCCTCATAGGAAAATTTGTCCAGACTACCTGGTGTTGAGAATTACCCCTCACAGAGACTACTGAAAATTTGTCCAAACTACATGGTATTGAGAATTACCCCTCACAAAGGCTACTGAAAATTCCACGGGATTGGTGCAGACGCCGGTTCACATTTGACCAACTTATTCATCTACCATTTCTCAATATGACAAGCTCCAAATCATTATTAGTGTAACTTTTCTCATCACTCTGAAAATATTTTCTCAATGCATGTCATTTTCACAATAAATGCAACATGCCCAAAATTTAGAATAAGTTGCACTTTTTGAGTCAATACCCATAAAAATTTTCATGCTATGTAATATGTATTAATATGCAATTTAAAAAAATAACCATGTTTGTAATACGAATAGCATGAATTTACAATTAAAGTATACATTTATGCACCATAGTATGCATTTCAAATCATTTAAACATAAATAATTATAAAAAATGATACAACATTTGTATAAACACAATTCAACGCATCATATTATGCTTTTTTAATCGCAAATGGATCTCATAAAAATTTCTAAGTTCTACATTAGCACTCATAGTTCAACCACAATCTTATGTATGTATACTAAACTTAACATGCATATTATATAGAAGTCTCATAAAATTATTTAATTAACATAGCGTTCTGAACCCGTAATCCCTAAAAATAAGAGTGCTAGATATTTTCAATTATGTTAGGAAAAATAGTGTCACAACTTCAAGTCCTATAATTTTATTTCACATCCTCCACAGTGTATAAGATTAAATTCTAAAAATTTAACAATAATTCAAATAAATTCATACAAAGCATTCCAAGATTTTTTCTCTATTTTGGGATTTTCTGAAATATCAGGAAATACCTATCCTATTTCAGATTGTATTTTCAAAAATTATTTTAAAAATTTGGACAACACCTACTCTATTTTTTAGCAATAATGCCTATGAATTTACTGAAATTTGAACAATATTTGGCCTATTTAATTTGAAAAATTCATAAATTATTTTAAAATTTTTTATAGAACCTTCCCTATTTTAGTATAAAAAAATCAAAAGTTATATAAATTTTTTGACAAAACCTGTCCTATTTTAGTATGAAAATCCAAAAGTTATTCTAAAAATTTTGATAGAACCTCCCCTATTTTAGTATGAAAAATTCAAAAGTTGTTCTAAAAGTTTTGATAGAACCTCCCATATATAGGAGTATAAATAGACCAGTTTTTTGACATAATTATTGTATTTTAGTCCATAAAAGAAATCCTAAGGGTTCAAGAGAAAGCTAGTAGGTTCCAAAAATCCATATGAAGGCCCAAATGAGTTCTAAAGGTAGATACCTTGTTTTGAAAATTTGGGTAGTACTTTCGCAGTGCGTTCTTAAATTCGCCTTTGAATATGGCAATTTTGGCAACGGCTCCTTGGTAGGGTCTCAAATATGCCTTAAAAAAGACCGGTCTTCCACTATCAAACCAAAAATAACTGGATTTTTGACGGATATCATGTATCCTAGCTAGGCAAACAAGGGACTGAGGACAAAAAGAAGGAGTGATAGGTAAGGGAACGAGGTTGGGGTATTTAAAATATGAGAGAGAAAAAAGTGAGAGAAAAGGAAGATAACTCTGAGAGAGAGGAGAGTTCTTGAGAAAGAAACCACCCCAAAGAGGGTATTTATAGGTCCTAGGGTTTGTTGCCCCCTAGGTGTCACCTCTAAAAAAGGAGGTTTAAGGGTGGCTGACATCTATTGGTTAAAATCTGATATTTTTTATTATTTATTTATATAATTTCCAAAGATAAAACTTATATTTTTTAATATTTCATATTAAGCACCTATAATTTTTACTATTTTACTCTTAGTCAATTAAATTATTTACAAGTATGTCTCTGAAATATGAATACGAATAAATATCTAGATCCACTAAAAATATTCATTTGGATAATATTCAGATCCATTAAAGGATCCATATTATTTTTTAACATGGGTTTGGATCAATATCTAGATCCAATAAAAGATCTAAATCTAAATATTATTTGGATCGAGATTTTGGATTTCAAATCATGTCCAGATCCAGTTCAAGATCCACAGGTTTTATATAATGAATTTATTTAACATTTAAAAATTATAATTATTACAAGAACAATGTTGGTTCATTTCTTTATGATCATTTTTTTATTTTTGTTCAGAAATGTTCCTTGGATAAGATAAAACCTTTTTTTGCAGATCATGTTCATTTCCAATTGATGATCGATCAATTACACTATCATGTCGATACTATATTCAGCAAAAGTGTTGAATCATCGAATATCAATGGACAAACCAGTGTTGTCAGTATCATTGCCAATTGGCCTGAATTGGCTGATTCACATCATATCAGTAGGAAATCGATACAAATGTTAGAGATCATCGCACGCCCCTCCTTGGTGAAGTCTCCCAACGTCTAAGAAAGTCCCCTACAAGAGGACTCCCTGATGAAACCGATGAAACTCTTGTTGAGGACAACTACTCTTGCTCTGATTACATTCCATGGATGAACCTGATGAGAGACTTGGACACAAAAAACAATGATGGTAGCTATGACTTTGATACCATGCAAAAGTAGCAGACTTACCAAACCACGCAAAAAAAATAAAAACACACACAAATTTTTAACAGGGTTCGATCACAAGGATCTACGCCCATGATATTGGGATCCTCTCTAAATCTCTCTAAAGTGATAATCGAAGAGAGATATGACCTCTATTATTTATGGAGCAATGTTGCACGATTTTGAGGAGAGTTCTCCTCCTTGAGGTACATAGCAAAGTTTCACTTATTGTGAGAGATATACATAATTAACATCTCTATTAATTATGGAGCCTACTTGATTTCTCTTTTTATTTCTTGTAGGACTCCTAGTTGTGATGGACTTTTCTTTGTCGTCTTCATCAGAGTCCTCTTTTAAAGGACTTGCTCACACATTGAGAGTCTTCAACCAGAGTTTCATCGGTTTCATCAGGGAATCCTCTTGTAGAGGACTTGCTCATACGGTGATCATTTTAAGTTCAAAACTGTTAGAATGTCTGTCATTTCTAGCTCTTCTGAGCTTACAATGATCGAATCCTGATCATTTCTGACCATTTCAGCTAAATAAGCTCATTTCAGGTGAAATGAGCTCATTTTAGCCTAAATTTTAACCAAATTGTCCCCAAGTCAGTCAAATCCATTAGATCCCATCCTCGTGAGTCTAATATAAGTTCACTAGGAGTTCAACTAGCTTAGTTCCAGTTCAAAGTCACTCAGACTTTTGTTTCAACTCATTTTAGCTCGTTTGAGCTCAATTCAGTCCAAATTGAGCTGACCCCAGTGGGTTGAGCTAGTGTTCTTGCTCTGAATTTAGTTCAAGTGAGTATAACTAACTTTTGATTTAGTTTATTTCAGTCCTGTCCAATTCAAATTAATTGAGACCAGTCCAGTACCGTGTTTCTACCCTTGCAAGCAAAAACCAAAAAAAATACAAATTTCTTTAGGACACTGTTTCTAACAAATTTCTAAACTGGGACAAGTCCCAATTCGGACTCAGATTAATTCCTTTATCTAATATCTTGTCAATATCTGACATCCAATTCATTTCAATTTGAATATTGGATATAATGCTGGATCTGGTGTCCAATTCTTAACCCGGACCTGGATTTTTCATTTAATTCATTCAGAAATCCATATTTAGAGTCCAATTTATTCTTTGAACCTGGAGTATCCCATCGGATATCCAGGATCTAATTAACCATTTTGGATCCATTTCACTTTGGATTCACCTTCTGATCCGCTCAGAATGTTAATTGAATCAATTTCTGAACTCAGATTAATCTAACATCAGAGATTCAATTTCACTTCTTAGATTATGATCCAGATCCAAGATCCAAATCCAGAATCCCAATTTTTATTAAAAAAATTGGGGTTTTCCATTTTCAAATCTTTAGATATTCATATTCAAGGTTCGATTCCCATTTTTGAACTAATTTCCTTCAAATCGAGATCCAGATCCAATCTTTTTCAAAACCTCGGATCCAGATCCTTTTTCAAAATTCAATTTTTATTCTGATTTCAAAATCAATTCTCGAATTTC
This sequence comes from Nuphar pumila, assembly GCF_984573655.1. NCBI lineage: Eukaryota > Viridiplantae > Streptophyta > Magnoliopsida > Nymphaeales > Nymphaeaceae > Nuphar > Nuphar pumila. The sequence continues at coordinate 77,323,011 of NC_143260.1, read as the reverse complement.
AAATTCAAATCCATCATTTTACAAAAATCCTTTGAAAATATACCTTGGATCCAGTTCATAACTCAATTTAGATTTCAAAATATCAAAATGGATCTAGATCCAATTTCAAAATCCAATTTTTATTCAAAATCAAGTTGGGGATTTCAAAATCAAAATCCAATTTTTATTCAAAATCAATTTGAGGATTTTAAATTCAAAATCAAATTCAAAATCCAATTTTTATCCCAATTTCAAAAATAATCTTTGAATTTCAAAACCAAATTCCATATTTTTACAAAAATCCTAAAAATTCAATCTGCATCCAATTTTAACCAATTTGGATTTTAATAAATCAAAATTGGATTTTTTGAATCCAATTATTTCTAAATTTTGCTTTTTATTTCTCGTATTTTATTTGACTTTTCATCTTGATTTTAAAATAAAAAATGCATTTTCAAAGAAGGAATCAAAATTGTTTTTCAACCTTTTAATAAACCCCGCTTTACTTTTAAAAACACACATCATTGTCACTTGCAAGGTGATTCCATGTGTCAAAATTTTGAATAAATACCCCTTTTACCCATTTGAGAAACTTCAAAAAGACCCACATGGGCACCCACTTGCAAAAAGGGTGCCACATGTGCATTTTTTTGTCAAAATCACCCTTTTGCCCATTTGCAAAAATTTTCTTAACCAAAATGCCCCCAAGTTGGGCTATAAATAGACCCCTTGGGGCCTCTCTTTCATAAGTTGAAAATTTGAGAAATTGAGAGAATCAAAAGAATTCTATCTTTCTCCTCTTCTCTCTCTCTCTCTCTCTCCTTCCTTCCTCCTTGAAGTTGACACCATTTTTGGGAAAAATTCAAGCCCTCTTCAGCCCAAGGTAGGCTTCCTTCTTCCCTCTTTTGATTTTTTTCTTTCTTTTCTTTTACAATTTTTGATTTTTGTAAATTAGATATTTTCTTAATTTTTTGCTAATTATAAAAGATAGCAATGTAGATCTATCTTAGTTCCATGTTAATTTCTATTTTATGATTTTGATTCATTCAATTTGATATTTACTTTATGCATTTTCATTCTAGCCATTTAGAATTGGGATTTGATCTTCAATAGATCAAATCCCAAATTCAATCAGCTAAATCAATTTCAATTTATGCCTCAATGCTTTCAATTTCATTCTTCGATGTTTTGATTATGTTTTTGCACCATTTTCATCATCTTCCATGATTTGAAATGATAGATCTCATGTTTGATCCTTGAATCAATTCATTAATGAGATACTACTCTACTCAATCATATTTGGATGATTATTTTCAATTTTGGTCTGATTTTAACATCATCAATTTGCATATAATTAGATATAGTTTTGATTTGATTTTTTTAATATATCAATAATTATGTGTTTTCTAGATCTCCACCAAAAATAAGATCATTCTAAGTTGGTTTAGTCCCTCAAAAAAATCAAAATTCAGACCCTATCATTTTTGGTCATCTGAATTTTCCCTAAAATTGGATCAATTTGTTCGAGTGATTTCTCCCTAACCAAAGATGATCTTTCAAATATGTAAAAAAGGATGTCTCCAGAATTGAATCTAGTTTCTTCATGCCAATTTTCATAAATTTCTATGGTGTTTTTGTGTGCTTTATTTTGGTTAAAAACCCTTATTATACTATATCACTTTTATAGTATGATTTTTAGCCCATTTTGTCAGAGTCATATCTCCTTAATCAAAGATTATTTTTTCAATTTTTAAAAGGGTTTTTTTTAATCTCAATGTGTATTTCATCTCTGTAAATTTTCATCCATTTTTATAAAGTATTTCTATTTCTTTTGTATTTTAAGTTGAGACTCTGTCTATTTACAATCTCAGGCATTGATCAGACCCAAGACCAACTTATTGCAATCATATCTCCCTAATGGAAGATCATTTTCCAAATCTGTAAAAATAAGTTTCTTCCTTAGAATGTCTAGTTTATGCAATTTTCATAAACTTTTATCAACTTTTTATTTGTCATTCGGATCAAAAACCAAAAATCTGTTGATCTTCTTTTAGAGGCTTTTACAGGTTTTTGGTCAATTTGATTGGATTGAATCTCTCCAATGGAAGATCATTTTCTAGATTTGTAAATTAAAGATTTTTCCTTTGTATGTTTAGTTTATCTCTATAAATTTTCAAAAAAAATTCTATAGATTTTTTATATTTGATTCTGATCGAAAATAAGAACCCTGTCATTTAGCCTTATTAAGAATTACTTAAATTTCATTTCAACTTGTTCTGATTAGTTTTCTTTAATGAAAACTCATTTTCAAAATCTGTAAAAAAGGTTTTCTTCTATTTAGAATCTAGTTTATCCATATCAAATTTTATAAATTTTTATGGTCATTAGCCCTTCATCCATTGCATTTTCCAAAACAAATTTTGTAAAAAGCAATGTCTTGTTAAAATGAAGTTAAATTGGGCATTTTAACACTTTCAAATACAATTCATGTATTTCATGAATTTAAAATATCTTTTATCAACTTAAAATGACCTAACTTCATTTTAAACCAATTTTTGGAGGTTATTTGATTTTTATTTCAATCATTTTCAATGTATTCTCATTAAAAACTTAATTTCAAAAATAAATTCATTTTAACTTCAAGTTTTAAAATGAATTTACATGTTTAAAGCCTCAATTTCAAAATTTTAAACTCCCAAAAATATTTTTTCAAAATGCTTTTGCAAAGGCCATGCATCATTTGCATTTTATTTTGATTTTTTTAGGGCGGGGGCGGGGGGAATAAATAGGCTAATCTTGGATTTTTCTTCAAATTTTCAATAATTGAAAAAGATCCATAAATGTCTAGAATTATTTCTAACACGTTTGCTCATTTTGCATGATTTTTTTTTTTAATTATTGTAATTAATTCAAGGATTGTAATAATTCCATTAATGAAAATTTTATTTTATGCTTAGTTTAGAATGAATGAGCATGTAGATTAATTTCATAATTAATTTGTTTCATTTTATTTTTCTTTAATTTTTAATACACTATGGAAAACACAAATGACACATTCATCATTTACTAAAGAATAAATAAAACTAAGTAAAGTTCATATTTATGGCCCTAGTCAAAATATGAATAATACTTAGAGTTATTATTCTTTATTAAACAAAAATTGGACCTACACTTTTAGGTCATTTTCGAAAATCATGATTTCTTTTAAAATGAATTCTATTTTCTTCCTTTATTTGAATTAAAATAAAGATTAATTCAAAATATATTTGTGGCCCTATTCATGAATATATTAAAAATTAATTTTGTTTTAATTCTATAAAGGCACAAAATTTCTTTTTCTTTATTAGAATTTTAAATAAAGATTAATGCAAAATATATTTGTGGCCCTAGTCATGAATATATGGAAATTAATCTTGTTTTAATTATATAAAGTATAAAAAATTTCTTAAAATTCAAATAATTTTTTCAAAAATAGCATATTCATGATTTAAGATAGAATTGCATTAATTTTTTTAATTATTCAAGTTACTTTCAAATTTCTAAGTGATTTTCGAAATGATTTAAAAAAAAAATCATTTCAAGATTCAAAGTCATTTTCGATTTCTATTCTTAAAATTCAAAGTTATTTTCTAAATTCATTTTCAAAATTCAAAATCATTTATAAATTCAAGACATTTTCGAAATCATTTTCAAATTCCAAATATTTTCAAATTACTTTTCAAAACATTTTTTTCAAAATCTTAAAACCTTTTTAAATTCTATCTCAATTTCAAATATTAATTTCTATTTCTCATTCAAATTCCAAATTTTTATTTTTATTTTTATTTCAATTTCAAATTTCCATTTTTGAATTTCAAATTTCAATTTTGAATTCTATTTTAATTCCAAATATCAATTTTCTATTTCCAAAATTTGAATTTTATTTTCATTCCAAGTTCAAATATGAATTTCAAATTTTCCATTTTCAAATTTCAATTCTTAATTTTGAAGTTCATTTCAGTTCTCAATTTTATTGTAATTTAAATTTCGAATTTTATTTGAATTTCTAATTCTAAATTCCAATTTCAATCTTGATTTTTAGTTTTAAATCTATTTTTCAATTTTAATTACATTTTCAATTTCAGATTTCAATTCAAAAGTTCAATTTTAATTTCTAAATTCTGATTTCTCAATTCCAATTTTAATTTCAAAATTCCAAATTTGATTTCTAAATCCAATTCTAAATTCAAAAAATCAATTCCAAATTCGATTTTCAATCAATTCAGATTTCCAAATTTAATTTTAAATTGAATTTCAAACTTTGAATTTTATTTTGCAATTTCAAACACAAATCTAATTCAACTTCAAGTTTTTAATTCGTACTTCAAGTTTTTAATTCAAATTCAATTCAACTTCAAATTTTCAATTGAAACTCAATTTAAAATTTTCAATTCAAGTTCAATTCTTCTATTTTCTAAAAGATATTTTCAAATCCATTTCAAAAATACTTGGAAGAACCAAATTTCTGAAGTATTTCTAAAAGCATACATATTTTCAAGTTCAAAATCATAGGACAAGTATGATTCTATGTGCATTTAGAACTTAGAATAATTTCTTTGGCAAATTTGAACAAGTTAAAGGCATAACATTCAAACTTTGGTTCAATTACTCCTAGTAAAGGCGCCAGGAACGGTTGAACCTCATACCGACGAGCGAGCCACGTCTCCTCATTTTCCCATAAATTTCAAAACGAAGGCAAGTAAATTTTCAAAATCTTTTACAAAGGTCAAGTGAACCTTGCGAGAGTTTTTCCTTCCTAAATAGAAAGGAAAATTTTTGCAATGATCACAAAGTTTCATTCAATTTTGGGCAAGCGGGTTTAATGTGACTTAGCTCATTACAATGATGACAAACAATCATCTTCCTACCTCCACCATAGTTATTATTGTTGGTTACCTTGCCTCCCAAAATGTGGGGGTTTATATGTTTTAACATTATTGTTGGTTTTAGACACGACTAAAACCTCATCAACACTCTTACTCATGCCAAACCGAGTTTCTTCTTAAATAATTTCAGCAATAGCACCCTCCAAAGAAGAAAGAGTAGATCTATGTAGAAGGAAGGATCTAACTTGCTCAAACTCGGGACGAAGCTCAAATAGAAATTGAAAAAATCTTTCTTATTTCATTTATTTTTGCCTAAGTTCCACATCCTCAATGGCAACCCACTTAGGGTCTAAGAGTGTTAATTCACCCCATAGAGGATTTAAAGTACTACAATAATCTTAAATGCTTAAATCACCTTGTTTGGTGGTTCTTACTTTTTCTTGCAAAAAATATGCTCTTGCAAGATCTTTTTGGGTATACATACCCTTCATAAAGAACCAAGCCTCATTGGCTTTACAAAATTTGGCAATGTAGCACATACCTTGAGTTTTACATTTCATGAACCCTGCAAGAATCTTTGCGTGATTGCTCTCCCAATCTTTCACCCTTTTTTTATGTTCTTCAATGGCTTTGAGACGAGCATCTCCATCAAGAGCTTTCTCTTGACCGCTTTCTATCTTGGTGAGCTTTAATTGAGGTTCGGGAATAAAACCTATTACATAACACCAAAGTTTTTTTTCTTTGAGATTATTCTCCATTCTAGATGCCCACATCATGTAATTCTTGCCATTGAGCTTGAAGGAGAGATCAATCTTGGATTCCAATGTACGAACAAAAGAGAAGAGAGAGCGTTGTCACGACTTCAACTCCAAGAACCGTATGGCTCTGATACCATGTAATGAAGTAGGCAAAAATGTAACTCAAGAATGCTTAATGCATTCACAATGTCCAATAATGGACAAGCACTAGAGCACAAGGCAAAGATAATAAAGAAGTCCACTATGAGACAATACAAAAATCTTTTAAAAGGCTTAAACAAGAAAATGTAAAGAACTTTATTCAAAGAGAGCTCTTCAAGCTTAAGAATACAAAGGGAAAAACCCCTATTTATTGTTAAAATGTATTTCTATTGTATATATATAGAGATGCATATACATATATACTATATATATATGTATATGTATCTCTCTATATATATATATATCATTTACTTAGTTTGTAAAACCCAATAAGGGTAATTTAGACTTTTCATATTTTATGCATATTCCAATAGGAATATGTTTGTATTTTTATTTTCTTTTTTCTTTCTTTTTCTTCTTTATTCTTTTTTACTTTTTTGAACATTGTACTACCTTTGGGGGGGCCAATGTAGTCGTTGGGCCCCTCCAACGATCACATTTGTGACCGTTGGAGGGGCTCCAACGACTACATTGGAGCCCCTCCAAGGTCTCCCTATAGTGCTTATAAACAGGGGACTTCCCCTTCTATTCTCTTAAGCTTGAGAGCTCAAGCTCCTTTATTTTTTCAATATAAAGATATATTTTTTATGCCTTTGTGCATGTGTGTGCTATTTTATGCTTTTGTGCGTAATTATTCAAGTGTTCTTTGGGTGCCTTTGTGCACATCTCTTGTGAAGAACTACTGCTTGTATGCATATTGTCTCTTTGAAGACATTCTTACATTTATATGCAATGAAAGAGGAGAAAAAGGGAAACCATTGGGGGCTCCCATATGGTGTCGTTGGGAGCCCCCAATGATCATATTTATGACCGTTGGGGGTCCCAACGACTCTATGTGGGACCCCCAATGCATATAAAAAAAAGTATTTCAAAAGAAAAGGAAAAATAGAAAAAAGTAAAAATAAACTAACTATTAAAATAATTGTTTTTAAAAACAACTATGTAAAATAACCAAAATACCCCATATATATACATTAACATCATTAACTATGCAGGCATTTCAAACCACAGAGTATAAATAAGGATATCATTGTTAGAATGAAAACCAACAATGAGCTCATGAACAAATATTGTGTCTAAACATTTCTTTCACCATCTCTCCAAAATGCAGATCTACCTTACTACCTGTGAACTAGCACTATTTGATAAACTTTTAAATAATCGATGAATCAGCACTTTTAAATAATACAATGAAATTTTTTATCTACTTAGGTATCTCCTAGTGTATTGTTTTTTGTGTAGCCTATTATATACAATTAGCTTCTGTAGGTTACTAGTTGGCTGTGGCTATTGCCACTACACATGACTGTTGAAGAAAATCCAAGAAGGTTGACAACGAATATGATTCTGATCCATGAAAACACAAATAGGATATGTATAAAACATGAAAAAAAATCCAAGGAAAAAACCCAGAAAGTGGATGGTGCCTGTACAAACAAACTCTGCAAAAGCTTTGAATATGAGCAGTCTTGTGAGTTTCCAGCTACTCATCTCCACCAATGGTTTGACCAACGAATGTATCCTTTTGACATTCACTGGCTTTCTGTTTTTCAACACAGCAAAATACTACAATAGGGCACCATAAAACACCTGCAAACAAGATTTATGGATATTTTGGCTAGCGTTAGATACTTGATCATACCTTATAACAGACTTTCAGTCAAATATACAAGTATATAAGTTTGCAATAAGAATAGAGCTTGCCGCACAACAGGTCACACTCAAGGCCAGGTCTTGAATCTACAAAGCATTGGATTTGTGCATCCACCAATGCTATTTGGACCTTATCATACCATGCCTCGGGTCAGTTTTATATGATAAAGTACCATGTCAGTGCCATATGGTACATATGCATTGAATTCACATAACATATTGAATAAATGTTGGTATTTAAACCATAAACAAATTATGTAATCAATACAATAAAAGGAAAAACAGAAAAGATTTACTTCTCCTCAAATTTAGAATTGAATTGCTTAATTGACACGGGTTTTTGCTTTCGCATCTGAAGTGGTTGTCGAACCATCAAAAGTTTGTTTGATTTCTTATCGTATCAGCTAGGTCCATTATTTTATTTCGCAATAACTCTGGTATCTTTTCTTGCCTCAAAACTTCACTTAGTAGATCATGAACCAAACTGAATATTTCAGGGAAAGTGAGCTACAACATCAGAAAGACAGAGCCAGGGTGTCTGTATTGAGAGTTCCATCACGAAGCTACCCTACAAGAGTTTGAAAAAGTGTCAAGTCTTATATATGATTTGCACCCACTACAACAAAGATCAGATGTTTATTAATTGTGTGTCTGCCTGTATAGTTTCCATTAAATAACTCTCATGTAACTGGATGCCCTGAATTGATTCCATCTTGCTTTCAGAAGCTGTGATTAGCAAATTGTTCAGAAAATTGACTGCCTCTGGGCACAACTTCCTAGATTGTTGTCTGCTGGCAAACCTGCAGCAATAACCAATTCAAGAACCACATCAACAGTCAACCTTGACAAAGTCAAATTATCTCAAAGAACAAACAAAAGTGCAAAGGATGAGGCCTCTATTAGAGGAAATGTTTTGAAAATTCTAGCTACTAGAGAAAATTTCACAAGAATTTGAGTGAGATTTCAACCACCATCGACATATAGAAATGGTAAATTGTTAACAGAAATAAGTCAGTCAATAAATTAAACATGACCTAGAACTCTGAACATTTTATCTAAATGTGTCACACTATAAATCTGGTCAACAAGACCCTGGACCAGACCTGACCTAGAGCGCATAATAGAAATTTACATGTAAATTTATAAATAGAGGTTGGTCTGGACCAGATCTCAAAGTGACAGATCTAGAAGTAGAACGATCAGAAACACATCATTTTACAACTTTTAAGTACTAAATATAGTGGAAATAAATTTCATTCATGCAGACAAGTCAGTTCAGATAAATGTTGTGAAAAGCATTGAGGCATAGCGAGGTGCTCCACCAAAAACTGAGGCTGTAAGGCTCGAGGCGTAAAGCTTAATTTTTTTTTGAAAACTTAAAAAAAACTATAAAAAATATCTAAAAATACAAATAAATGAAAAAAAACATTTATTGATGAAGCAACAAGCAATAAGAAGTAGAAAATCTAAAATAAATTCTAAAAAAATATGAGATTAACATGTAAAAGTAAATGAGAAATTGATCGTAAAGCGTAAAGCGTAAGCCTCAAATTTTTTTTTTTGAAAACTTAAAAAATTTATAAAAAATATCTAAAAATACAAATAAATAAAAAAATGCTTTATTGATTAAGCAACAAGCAATAAGAAATGAAAAATCTAAAATAAAATACTAAAAAATCTAAACTAAATACTAAAAAATATGAGAGATTAATATGAAACTGATTATATAACTTGGAAAAAAATAAGGATTAAACTATAAAAAAATATTTAAAAATACAAATAAATAAATAAAATGCTTTATTGATGAAGCAACAAGCAATAAGAAATAGAAAATCTAAAATAAATACTAAAAAAATGCTTTATTGACGAAGCACGCCTTAGGCCGATGTCTTTGTTGAGAAACTATGTTTTGATGATACATGATAAATATGATATGCTTTCATGATGCATATATATGATACATGATAAATATGATATGCTTTCATAAAGCATATATATGATATATGATAAATATGATATGCTTGTATATTTGAAACTAGATATGTTATATTATGACTGGATATGATGTGCAATGAATCTAACATGTATTTGATGCAAGGATCTTTTACTTGAAGATAGTGAAGACTTTATATTCAAGTACAATATCTTGATGCAATCATACTCATGGATTGAAGAAAAAGCTTGATGAGCCAAAGAGATGCATTAAAGACTATCCAAGATGATCGGCTACTTCAAGATGAAGATTTTTCTTCTTTAGAGTCATATGTAACAGAACCTTTAGAAGCATGCATATTTCATATAAGACTATATGCTTTAAAATCATACAAGCTATTCATATACAAAAAGACAAGCTTTTATAAAAAGAACGTTATGTATTTCAAAAATACCTTTTTGAAACAAATCATTGTACTTCATACAAGCATTTATGAAAAAGACAATTTGACAAGATATAAAAGCTCATGATTTCAAAAGCATTTATGTAAGAAAAGACAAAATGCATTGGTTCATAATACACAAATATTTACGTAAGAAATTTTGGTTCATAATACATAAACATTTATGTAAGCAAAAACAACTTGTGAAAAGATGTATTAGTTCGTAATACACAAGCATTTACTTGAGAAATGACGATTTGAGAAAATAAATATTATTTTTATACACAAACATTTATTGTTGAACAAAACAATTATTTTAAGAAATGACCATTTATTTCTTTAAGCATTAAATATAATTTCAAAAACACTTACTCAAAAAGTGATGACTTATATTTGAAGTCATCATTCTTTTAGTAAGCATTAAATGGTACTTCAAAAGCATTTACTTAAGAAATGACCATTTGTAAAATAAAGTACTAAACAAGCATTATTATACTTTCATGTATTTAAAAGAAGTCACGATTTGTAATATAAATATACTTAAACATTTAATGTACTACAAATCATTTATTTGAGTAATGACAAATTACAATATAAATTACATTTCTAAATACTTCAACGTTTAATGTACTACAAAACATTTATTTAAGAAAAGACACATTACAAATTAAATCTCATTTTTAAATACATCAACGTATATTGTACCTCAAAATATTTAATTTAGAAATAACGACTAGAAGAAACCATCATTATTTAAATACACCAAACATTTATTACTTAACAATTATTTAATTTATGAAATGATGATTTTTGAAAAAACAATATATAGTACACACATTATTTCACACCCTTTTCTCATAAAAGTTGTTTCTGAGATGACCTGGCATCTCACATCACAAAAGGACAATTATTTCAAAGCATTTCAAAAAGTAACGACTATTTTTGAAGATCTATATATACAGACAAAATAATATTTCAAAGCAAGATATATATATGTGAGCTTTCAAAGAGAAACATACTTACTCGACACACTGAAAAAGAGGTTAGAAAAAGAAAGAGAAAAAGACAAGAAAAGCTCTCTGACAAAAGAATCAAGTGTGTGTCTGAAGAAAAAAAACATCTTGTTCTCCTAAAAGATTATTCAGCCTATTTTCAAAAGAGAGAATATTCTGAGAGAATCTTCATGCGTGCATTCATACTCTGCATATCATTCTGAAGGTTCTATAGGAAAGAGTTGTAACTTTCTATTTTCTGTTGTTTTCCCTTCTCTGTTGAGAGAAGTAGACCTCTGAGGAAGAGGGTGTTTCCCTTCTCTGTTGAGAGAAGTAGACCTCTGAGGAAGAGGGTGTTTTCCTTCTCTGTTGAGAGAAGTAGACCTTTGAGGAAGAACGTGTTGTACTATTTATCCCGTAACACATATTATATAGTAAAAGACTCAAGTGTTTTACTTGAGGACTAGATGTAGGTCAGTAACTCGGCCGAACCATTATAAATCCTGTGTTTATTGTGTTGTGCCTAATTGTCTTGTTTTTTATATTATCGATCTGCAACGAATTATACTATTCACCCCCCTCTAGTGAAATTTCATTTGGTATCAAAGCAGGTTTTGCTGGTTTTGACATAACAAGTCTTCCAACACAAAAATGACATTAACATCTTATGCTAGTAACATCGAAGGTCAACACTCCTCTCGTCCTCCTTTTTCCAATGGCACAAACTATGGATATTGAAAGTGCAGAATGACCATATTTCTCAAGTCTATATACTTTGTTGTATGAAAGATCGTAAAATGTCCATACACATCTCCAACTTCAGACTATGCTTCATGGTCTGATGAAGAAAAGAAGATGGCTAACCTAAATGCAAAAGCTATGAATGCATTATATTACATCATTGATCAAAATGAGTTTAACAAAATATCAGTCTGTGAATCTGCTTATGATATATGGCATTCTCTGAAGGTTATTCACGAAGGAACTAATCGAGTAAAAGAAGCAAAGATCTCATCTCTAGTTCAAAAATAGGAGCTATTCAAAATGAATAAAGATGAATCCATCACAGTGATATTTACCAGATTCACCAATATCACCAATGATCTTAAATCTCTGAGAGAAACTTATTCCCAGACTGATAAGGTGAAAAAGATCTTGAGATTTCTCACAACTGACTGAGAGAAAAAGACTATAGCTATTGAAGAAGCCCAAGATCTTTCCAAGCTTACTATGGATGACTTAATAGGCAATCTTATGGTCTATGAAGTCCATATGAAGGAAAGAAGGGAAGAAGAACAATCTCCAAAGAAAAATCTAGCCTTCTCAGCCATTTTTTAGAATGAGAACTCAGAAAAAGAGTCTGAAATTGCGCTACTTACTCGAAGATTCCAGCGCTTTATGAGAAAGAACAGGTTCTCCAAAAAGCACAAAGAAAAGAAAGATTCTAAAGAAGACACCATGTGCTATCAATGCAATAAGCGAGGTTACGTAAAACGTGACTGTCCTCTTCTAAAAAGAAGATCTAAAGTCAAGGAACCAAAGAAAATGTTCTTCAAGAAAAAGGCCCTGCATGCTCAATGGGATGATTTAGAACCATTCACCAGTAAAGAGTCAAGTGATGATGAAGCCAAAACTGCAAATATGTGTTTCATGGTAGAAGAAAGCTCGGTAAGTGAAACATCCAACTTCTCTTTTGAAGAACTTCTAAATGCATTTCAAGAACTATTTGAAGAATCTAGAAAAATGAGTCTCAAAAACAAAGTTTTAAAATCCAAGAATTTAGAACTTTCTCAGAAAAATGAAAAACTCATTATTAAAAATTCTGAGTTGAAAAAGAAAAATTGCATGCTTACTTCTAAAATCACGTCTACTAGCTCCAAGACTAAAAATCTTCAAGTAGAAATTTCAGAATTAAAAAGTAAAACTGAAAACCTTATGAAAACGGTTTTCAAGTTTATCAAAGGAAAAGAGAACCTGGACAAACTCCTATCCTCTCAAAAAATCTCTTTTTACAAGATTGATATTGGTTACTCTCATTATAGTAAACCTTCTTGTATGAATCAAAAGACTACTTTTGTCAAAGGTTCTGCTGAACCTAAACATGAGTATTATAATTTCAATTTTAATTTCATGTACTCCACTAAAATTATAGATAAACCCAAATCAAAATGGATATGGGTTCCAAAATCTAACAAAAAAGGACCCGATTGGGTACCAAAAAGAGTTTTCACTTAATCTGTTGCAGGCATTGAAAAAGAAGAACAAATGGATATTAGACAGTGGACGTTCAAAACATATGACAGAACATCCAGATCTTTTTGTTGTTCTTCATCATAAAGAAGGAGGAACCGTCAACTTTGGAGATAACAACAAAAGTTTAACAATTGGGATTGGCAATATTGGTAATATCGATAAACCTCTTATTAAAGATGTTCTTCTTGTTAAAGGTTTAAAACACAATCTTTTAAGCATCAGTCAAATGTGTGACATAGGATATAATGTCAGTTTTAAACATGATGCATGTCTCATAATGGACACAAACGAAAATATTGTTTTAAAAGGTCTAAGGAAAAATAATGTATATGAATTATACTTAGATAATATTTCTGAACATTGTCTCATAGTAAATAATGACTCTCAAAATTTATGGCATATGAGAATGGGACATGTTAACTTTAAATACATCTCTAAACTGGCTAAAAATAACTTGGTACGTGGGTTACCTAAAATACCATTTAAGAAGGACTGTTTTTTTATGCTTGTCAATTAGGAAAATTGTCAAAATCGTCTTTCAAATCAAAGAATGTTATGTCAAGTAAAAGACCTTTAGAGCTTCTCCACCTGGATCTTTTTTTGGTCCTTCTAGGGTAGCTAGTCTTAATCATAATAAATATGCTTTTGTCATTATTGATGATTACTCAAGATTCACTTGGGTAATATTTTTGAAAAATAAAAGTGATACGTTTTATGAATTTAAGATTTTATGTAAAAAATTACAAAATGAAAAATCCTCTATAATTGTTAAAATTCGTAGTGACCATGAAGGAGAATTTGATAATGATCTTTTTGTAAATTTTTGTAACTTGCATGGTATTTCACATAACTTTGCCTTTCCTAGAGCTGCACCTCAAAATGGTGTAGTAGAAAGAAAGAATAGAACCCTTCAAGAATCTGCCAGAACTATGCTTCAACATAACAATCTTGCTAAATATTTTTGGGTTGAAGCTGTTAATATTGCATGCTATATTTCAAATAGAGTACTTATTAGGCCTTTGTTGAATAAAACTCCCTATGAATTATTCTATGACAGAACTCCAAGAATAGACTACTTTAAAGTCTTTGAGTGTAAATGCTTTATCCTGAACACAAAAGATAACCTTGATAAATTTGATGCTAAATTTGTTGAAGGCATATTCCTAGGATATTCAAGTCATAGTAAAGCATATAGAGTTTTCAATAAGAGTACTAATACTATTGAAGAATCTATGCATGTCAAATTTAATGAATCTATTGGTCAATCTGTTCATAATAATACTAATGATGATGACCTTGAAAGTACAAATTTTTCTTCAGATAATATAGCTAAATCTAATAAAGATGATCATCAAAGAACATTTGCTAAAATCAGAGATCATCATCAAGAGCAGATTTTGGGAGACCTAACCAAGGGGGTTCAAACAAGAGCTCAGTTGGAACATATTGCAAATATGACTTTCATTTCTCAACTTGAACCTAAAAAGATTGATGAAGCCATCATAAATGAGTTCTGGATGCTGGCAATGACTGAACAACTTAACCAGTTCCAAAGAAATGATGTGTAGGATCTTGTACCAAAACCAAAAGATCATCAAATCATTGGGACGAGATGGATCTTCAGAAACAAGCTGGATGAATCAGGTAATGTTATAAGAAACAAAGCAAGGCTAGTGGCACAAGGATACAATTAGGAGGAAGATATTGACTTTGATGAAACATTTGCTCCTGTTGCTAGACTTGAATCCATTAGAATGTTTTTGGCATATGCAAGTTTTATGGATTTTAAATTATATCAATTGGATATCAAAAGTGTTTTTCTAAATGGTTTTATAAATGAAGAAGTATATGTAAAACAACCTCTAGGTTTTGAAAATGAACAATTTCCTGATCATGTCTTCAAACTAAAACATGCTTTATATGGATTAAAACAATTACATCGTGCATGGTATGATAGATTTAAAACTTTTTTATTAAAAACTGAATTTTCTGTAGGCAAAGCAGACTCAACTTTATTTATAAAAAATAGTGGATGCTCATACCTTAATCATTCAAATATATGTGGACGATATCATCTTTGGATCTACTAATAATGGTCTTTGTCAAGATTTTTCTAAGTCTATGCAGAAAGAATTTGAAATGAGTATGATGGGAGAACTCACCTACTTTCTTGGACTGCATATTAAGTAAACCAAGGATGGAGTGTTCATCAATCAGTCAAAATATGCACATGAACTTCTAAAGAGGTTCAATATGAACTCAACTGCCTCAAAGAATACACTTATGAGTACAACCACTGCATTGGACAAAGATGAAGATGGTAAGACTGTTGATACAAAATTATTCAGAGGTATGATAGGATCACTACTATATTTAACTGCTAGCCGTCCAAATAGTATGTCCAGTGTTTGCTTATGTGCTAGATTTCAATCAAATCCAAAAGAATCACATCTTAAAGTTATAAAAAGAATAATGAGATATCTAAAAAGAACTGTTAATTTTGAGTTATTTTATTCAAAATCATCTATATTTGATTTAATCTCATACAGTGATGTTGATTTTGCTGGTAGTAAATCTGATAGAAAAAACACAAGTGGAACATGTCATTTGCTAGGGCACTCACTAGTTTCATGGTTCAGTAAGAAGTATAATTGTGTATCTTTATCAACTACTGAAGCTGAATATATTGTTGCAAGCCTGACATGTACTCAAGTAATCTGGATGAAACAAACTCTAAAAGATTTTGGTTTAACATTCGAAAATTCAACTATTTTATGTGATAATACTAGTGCAATTAAACTTTTTAAGAGAACAAGTTTTAAACAACATAATTAAACTTGAATTTGTACCCACTAATCTACAATTAGCAGACATTTTCACTAAACCTGTAAAACATGAAGACTTTATACGAATTTGAAGAGAATTAGGAATCTGTAAACTAAGTGATTTATAAGTTGTAATTAACTTGTTTAAATTCACTTAATCTAATATGTGTCTAACCAGAACATAGTGAAACCACTACAACTACGTAAGTTCACTTCCCATCCAACCAGATAGGTTAGTGCACTTCGAGGATTTCACCCTATTCAACCTCAAGACCTCTCTTTCTGACTTCACCCACATTCTAGGATCATCAAACCAAGCCTCCTACCATACAGATCTTATATGACTATTCTATACTAATCTTTCAATAGATGACAATCGTCAGAACATCTCTACCATGATCCGTGGCCATCACATCTCGTTCGACTATCACACTCTAGAGCTTATTCTCAATCTACCCTTTTACGGCCTAGAGCTTTCCAACATAGTACCTATAGACCAGACAGTTCTTTCAAAAATTCTGAACTCCACTCATACGACCAAATTTCTGTGGCACTCAAACAATCTCAAACCACATGTGAGACTTCTCGCAAAGATCTTCTCCCACAACGTTTTTCCCAAACAAAACTCCAGGGGGGTTGTGGCAAATGAGATCTCTCTTCTCTTGTATGCCATCTTTTGTACTCTTCCTATAAATTGGTCATCAGTTATTTTTTAAAATTTAATCAATTTTCGAGTCTTCCGCATTCTTCCTTTTGGCTATTACATATCACATATTTTTACCTATTTCAACGTTCCTCTACATAATGAGAATGTGGCCTTCTCCACTCAAGTCATTAATGCCTCCACTATCTCTCATGTTTGCAATTTCCAACAACCATTGGAAGATCACGAATTTGATGAAGATGTTGATAGCACATCAGAAAATGACATATTCTCTGTTCTGGTAGATGTCCAAGCTACGCACGATCTTCTAATGCAGAATCAGGCCTCACTTATGTCAATATTTCAATCTTTGAAGATTGGATAAGATGCTCTCCTTCGACAACTGCATTCTCCATCCTCTTCAGAATGAGTTTCTGTTATTCATTGGTCTGTAATATTAAACCCATTTACTCTGATCCCTCCTTTTTGTCAATGACAAAGGGGGAGAGAAAACCTACCTCTCCTATGTAGGAGAAAAATGATACACACACTGTTTATTATTGTGTTTTCTTTTTATTTATGACTACTGTTTTTTTCATAAAATGCATTGTTCATGTTTTGATATCATATTTAAAACATTATATATATAGGGCTTATTTACAGAGGAAGCATATATTGTCATCATAAAAAAGGGAGAGAATGTTGAGAAACTATGTTTTGATGATACATGATAAATATGATATGCTTTCATGCTGCATATATATGATACATGATAAATATGATATGCTTTCATGATGCATATATATGATATATGATATATGATAAATATGATATGCTTTCATATTTGAAACTGGATATGTTATATTATGACTGGATATGATATGCTATGAATCTAACGTGTATTTGATGCAAGGATCTTTCACTTGAAGATAGTGAAGGCTTTATGTTCAAGTACAACATCTGATGCAATCATACTCATGGATTGAAGAAAAAGCTTGATGAGCCAAAGAGATGCATTAAAGACTATCCAAGATGATCGGCTACTTCAAGATGAAGATTTTTCTTCTTTAGAGTCATATGTAATAGAACCTTTAGAAGCATGCATATTTCATATTAGACTATATGCTTTAAAATCATACAAGCTATTCATATACAAAAAGACAAGCTTTCATAAAAAAAACGTTATGTATTTCAAAAATACCTTTTTGAAACAAATCATTGTACTTCATACAAGCATTTATAAAAAAGATAATTTGACAAGATATAAAAGCTCATGATTTCAAAAGCATTAATTACAAATATTTATGAAAAATACAATTTGACAAGATATAAAAGCTCATGATTTCAAAAACATTTATGTAAGAAAAGACAAAATGCATTGGTTCATAATACACAAACATTTACGTAAGAAATTTTGGTTCATAATACATAAACATTTATGTAAGCAAAGACAACTTGTGAAAAGATGTATTAGTTCATAATACACAAACATTTACTTGAGAAATGACGATTTGAGAAAATAAATATTATTTTTATACACAAACATTTATTGTTGAACAAAACAATTAATTTAAGAAATGACCACTTATTTCTTTAAGCATTAAATATAATTTCAAAAACACTCACTAAAAAAGTGACGACTTATATTTGAAGTCATTATTCTTTTAGTAAGCATTAAATGGTACTTCAAAAGCATTTACTCAAGAAATGACCATTTGTAAAATAAAGTACTAAACAAGCATTATTATACTTTCATGTATTTAAAAGAAGTGACGATTTGTAATATAAATATACTTAAACATTTAATGTACTACAAATCATTTATTTGAGTGATGACAAATTACAATATAAATTACATATCTAAATACTTCAACTTTTAATGTACTACATGAAATTCCACTAGAGAGGGGGTGAATAGTGAAATACGATAATGATCGATAAAATAAAATAATCAGGCAATAAGGCACAACACATAAAACACAAAATTTATACTGGTTCGGTCAGTATCCAGACCTACATCCAGTCCCCAAGCAAACCACTTGAGCTTTCCACTATAACATCCGAGTCACCGGATAAATAGTACAACACCATCTTCCTCAGAGGTCTTCTTCTCTCAACAGAGAAGGGGCACACCCTCTTCCACAGAGGTCTTCTTCTCTCAACAGAGAAGGACAACACCCTCTTTCACAGAGGTCTTCTTCTCTCAACAGAGAAGGGCAACACCCACTTTCACAGAGGTCTACTTCTTTCAACAAAGAAGGAATACAGTGAATAACAGAGTTACAATACTTCCTATAGAACCTTCAGAATGATATGAATGCACGAATGAAGGATTCTCAGAATGTTCTGTTTGTCACTCAGAGGATACTCTTTGTCAAAGAGCTGGACTTGACTTTTTCTCTTTTCTTTCTTTTCTTTTTCTCTTTCTTTTTCAAGGCTCTCTTTTCAAATATCGAATAGGAATTTTTCTCGTTGTAAGCTCACACGTCTATTCCATTCCATTGTTTGAATAGTTTATTTGAGTGTGTTTATATAGCTTTTAAAAAGTAGTCGTTACATTTTGGAATTGTAACTTTTTGAAATGTGAAATGTTATGTCATTTCAAAAATATCTTTTAGAGAAATTCGAGAATGCCTTTTTCCATAAAAGTAAAATAGAGGGTACACTAGTCGTTGTAGTATTTTAGGTAATACATATTTTATGTAAAAAGTCTATTTCTTACAATAGTACATTGAACGTTGGGTTGTAGTTTTGTCTTTATTCTAATTAATGATTTGAGGTACATTAGTACTTCTTTGCTTTAAATGAGTGTAAGTACAATGAGTGCTTTGAGATATTTATTTGTACATAGTTATGTCAAGTGTTTTCTTTATGTTGTGTTTTTCAAAGTCTCCAGAGAGAATGAGGACCAAAAGAAGGTCGACATTCTTTGAGAAGGATATTAACAAGGATTTGTTACAGGAGGTATTTAATGCTTTGTAAAGAGAATGATGACTTCAAGTAAGTCGACATTTTATGGTTTTGCAAAAAGGTAACTAGAGTCCTTTCAAAAACATATTTTATTTGTTTTTCTTTTGTGTAGCCGATTTATGTTTTTGTCTTCTTCTTATATTAGAAATATTTCTTTAAAGAAGGTAACTAGAGTCTTTTCAAAAACATATTATATTTGTTTTCTCCATGTAGCCGATTTTATGTTTTTGTCTTTTTCCTACATTCCTTTTTTCATGTTGTCTTGTATATAGTGTAAGGTACAATTATTACATGACAAAATATCTTTTTCATAAAAGGTTGTAGGAAGGTACAATTATTGGTTTTCAAAAAGGAGCTTTTTGAAACTATCGTATACTTTTATGATATAGTGTTTATGAATGAGTATGTAATATGCAATATGCAAGTTCCTGAAGGTTCTGTTACATATGACTCTAAAGAATAAAGAAGTCTTCATCTTGAGGTAGCCGATCTCTTCATTTGAACTTTAGGAATGCATGGCTCATCAAGCTTTTTCTTCAAGGAGTATGATTACACCATATTTGTACTTGAACAGGAAGTCTTCATCCTTATTGGGTGAGATATCCTTGCATCAAATACTCGTTAGATTTATGGCAAAACATATTCAGTCATAATATAACATTTTTCAAGAGGACATATTATCATATCATATAAAATCAAATGAGATAGTGTATCATATTATGTGACATCAAAATAGAGTTTCTCAACATTCTCCCCTTTTTTGATGATGACAAAATATGCTCCCTCTGTCAAAAAGACATTATGCATAGAAATAATAATATGATAAAAAATTGAAAAAAATTTTTAAAGAGAGTATTTCTCCAATAATGGAGACAGGTTTTCTCCCCCTTTGTCATGGACAAAAAGGAAGGGATCAGAGTAAGAGAGTTATTACAGACCAAATATTACAGTCCAAAAGTAATTAAAAGTTATTACAGACCAAAAAAAATGAGTTTATCTCGAAGGTGGAGGAGGTGAATGTGTTCGGTCGGCACGATTCCGCTTGCGAGTCTGCTGCAATAGGGCTTGATTACGAAGGATACGATCCTGAGAGTGCTCGATATCCATCATAGCAGAAAAGTAATTGAAGGAGGATGTTGGATCTGCTTCATCAGAGCCGGGCATGTGCAGAGACCTTAGATTGAAGGTGGTATCATCGAGGACCTGAGATGGACGGAGGATGACTTCGTTGTGAAGTGGTACTTTGAAGTATTTGAGAATGGGAGTTATGAAACACCCAAAAAGAAGAGGCTCAAATTTTTTATAACGAATAAAAAGGTCGAAAAGAATGGATGACCAGTTTATCAGAAGCGAAGAAAAAATTGCGTAGATAAGAAGAGAGATTTTTCGAGGAACTAATCCCTGGCGGGGAAGCTTGGGATAGATGTTGTGGAGAAGAATCTGGGCAAGTAGTTGAGCATGAGGTTGGAGATTCCTCATGTGCCATGGAAGTTGGTAGCAGTTGGTGCAGAGAAGTATTTTTCGAAGTACCGATCGTTCGATTGGTACTATGGTGTTAAGGTCGGTACC
Source organism: Nuphar pumila (assembly GCF_984573655.1). Lineage (NCBI taxonomy): Eukaryota > Viridiplantae > Streptophyta > Magnoliopsida > Nymphaeales > Nymphaeaceae > Nuphar > Nuphar pumila. Next base: position 77,301,928 of record NC_143260.1, on the reverse strand, counting down.
GGTGGAAGGTAGGTTTAGAATTCTACCTAGGTCGGAAGCATAAAAAATCATCAGCTTTCCTCAGACTTTGCTGGTGATTGTGGTTTGTTCATGATCAGTAGAGAAGTTGGTATAAAACAGTCGAACTAGTTCGGGATAATAGGCAGCTGGGGATGAAGATCCTAGTAGAGGTTTGAGTTCAGGGAGATAGGTGTCTAATTCAAAGAGCATGAAGTCGTCAAAGTTAACCAATTTACCTTCATGAATGGGGCGAGAGCATAGTAAGTTGTAATTGTGAAACAAGTCTGGATACCTTAGATCTGCTGCGATAATCACATTGTTATTGGAGGAAGAGGCCATTGCAAGAGTTTGTAAGGAAAAAGGAGGACTAAAAAGGGCGAGTTTGAAGTGGGTAATAATTTGTAGGATGATAGATAGATACGAGTGGAATTGGTGTGTGATGAACCAATCCATTAAATAGAGGAAATGAAAATAATTTTGATAGGTTTTGAATGACATTGGAAGTGAGTGATTTTTTAGATTTTAGTCAAATAAGGAAATCCGTGAGTAGTAAGTTAAGAGACTTGTGAATGACAAATCAAATCAATGTTTGAGGATAGTGTATTATATTAGGTTGAGAAGGACATAGTATTGAAATATATAGTATATATAGATTTTACTATGGGTGAGTTTATCGACTAGTGAGAGAAGCCATTAATAGAGTATGGGGTGTCATGTTGAAGTAAAAAGAGTGAATGATTTTTGAAAATAATGGCCTAATAAAACAAGCAACTTTTTACTTTATTTGGAGGTATTCTAAATTCGTGAATGGAGAGTTTAGAATAGGACAACCCATGGGGTATGAGTGAGAGGCAATAATAGTTTTCATTTATATATATGGATAAGCGTAAAAGGAGAGTGAAAGATATAAAAAGATGATACGGATATGTAGAGAAGAGAGAAAGGTTATAAAGGACAACATTTACTTGATTTAGATATGACTTAGAGTAGAATTAGAATAAATAAAGTTTTGCTTGGATACAAGACTTTAATGATTCTCGATTTTAGAGAGATATACAATGTAAGAGAGAGGCATGGTCACGGATGGAAAGAAATGTCATGATTGCTTATTTAATATAGAAATATTTTTTATGGAAATAGGTCATAGGGTGATCATGTGATGTGTACTTTGAAAGATATGACATTTTTAAAGAAAAGAATGCCTTAAAAAATGTTTCATGATTAATGTGTTTTCATATTTGTAATTTTTATGAGTATACGTAGATATGAGAAGGACACACTTTGACTTTGACTAGTGGTAAGAGAGATGATGAGACAAAAAAAGGAGAAAGAGTCAAAAGTATATAAGAATTGATAAAAGATAGATTAAAAAATAAGAATAGACATGGAGGAGTCGGATTCAAAAATCTAAAATATATAATAATAAAAAATGTATTCGAGAGATGAAATGAGGAGACAAAGAAATATTTATGAGTGAAGAGTAATAATTGCTTATATAAGAATCATTTTTGTGGATATGCGTGGAAGGAGTGTGAGTTGTCATAGAGAGAAGTGAGATGACATATATGGATTTTTGTGCAGGATAAAGAAGCAATAAAAAAACATGATTGATGAAAGACATAAAGTTATGATTGATATGAATTATTGTTTATTTGATAAACATATTCTTAAAGAAACTCGATTTGAGGAAGTTCATAGTTATTAGAGAATAAAGTTAAGTTTTAAACTAGTGAAGGAGTCACAAACAAGAATTGACAAGAATGGAGGCTCAATTCGTATGAGAGAGAGAGAGAAAGTACTAAAGGTACTAATGAAAATAAAAAATATGAAGTACAAGTGTTTTTATGATACTTTTTGTAAAGCATGAAGAGATGATAATAGATAGTTCGTCAGGCTATGATATAACAGATGATATAGTAAAGTTTTACGTGAGATATAATAGAGTGTACGTAATCTATGATATATCAAATGATATAGTAAAAAAAATTTACGTGAGAATATAGCAACTAGATCTTTTAGAAAAAGGTAAAAGAACCAAAAAAATAGTCATTCGATTTTAACTAATGAAAAGTATGAGTTCTCATAAACTAAGTAGAAAGGTGAAACAATTTATCGTAAGAAAAGTTTTCACAAATGGACAAAAATAATAAAGGAGTTATGAGATGAGTGATGTGAACATTGTTATGATAGCTTTTAATATAATTAGTTTTTATTGATATGAGAGAAAGAAGATAGGACAAGGAGTCATAATGGATGAGTACTTGAAAGATGACAAGTTGAAAGACATAAAGAATGTGTCTTATAAGAATATAAAGTGCACGTGAATATGGAAACTTAGTTTGACTAACAAAAATTGATAAGAAGGAAAGCTATTTAAAATAAGATTTTAACAAAACTTATAAGAAGTATTATAATAAGTGTGATTAATTTATAAGTCACTTAGTTTGCATATTCCTAGTTCTCTTCTAATTCGTGTGAAGTCTTCATGTTTTAATGGTTTAGTGAATATGTCTGCTAACTGTTGATTAGTGGGTATGAATTCTAGTTTAATTATGTTGTTTAAGACTTGTTCTCTTAAGAAGTGGTGTCTTATTTGAATGTGCTTAGTTCGTGAGTGTAAAATAGGATTCTTAGATAAGTTTATAGCACTCGTATTATCACAGAAAATAGTTGTATTTTCAAAATTTAAACCAAAATCTTTTAAAGTTTGTTTCATCCAGATGACTTGTGTACAGGTTAGGCTGACAGCAATGTATTCGGCTTCAGTAGTTGATAAGGATACACAGTTTTGTTTCTTACTGAACCATGATACTAGTGAGTGCCCTAGCATATGACATGTTCCACTTGTGCTTTTCTGTCAGATTTACTTCCAGCAAAGTCAGCATCGTTGTATGAGATTAGATCAAATGTAGAGGATTTTGAATAGAATAATCCAAAATCAACTGTGTCTTTTAAATATCTCATTATTCTTTTTACAGCTTTAAGATGTGATTCTTTTGGATTTGACTGAAATCTAGCACACAAGCAAACACTGAACATAATATCTGGACGGCTAGTAGTTAAATAAAGAAGTGATCCTATCATACCTCGGTATACCTTTGTATCAACAGACTTACCATCTTTATCTTTGTCCAAAACAGTAGTAGTGCTCATAGGAGTAGATTTTGAAGCAGTTGAGTTCATGTTAAACCTCTTCAGAAGTTCACGAGCATACTTGTATTGATTGATGAAAACTCCATCCCTGGTTTGCTTAATATGCAGTCCAAGAAAGTAGGTGAGTTCTCCCATCATACTCATTTCAAATTCTTTCTGCATGGACTTAGAAAATTCTTCACAAAGAGTGTTGTTAGAAGATCCAAAGATGATGTCGTCGACATATATTTGAACAATTAGGGTATGATTATTCACTACTTTAACAAATAATGTAGAATCTGCTTTGCCAACAGAAAAACCAGTTTTTAATAGAAAGGTTTTAAGTCTATCATACCAAGCACGAGGTGCTTGCTTTAAACCATACAAAGCACGTTTGAGTTTGAAAACATGATCAGGATATTGTTCATTTTTAAATCCTGGAGGTTGTTTTACATAAACTTCTTCATTTATAAAACCATTTAAGAAAGCACTTTTAACATCCATTTGATATAATTTGAAATCCATATAGCTTGCATATGCTAGAAACATTCTAATAGATTCAAGTCTAGCAACAGGAGCAAATGTTTCATCAAAATCAATACCTTCCTCCTGGTTGTATCCTTGAGCTACTAGTCTGACCTTGTTTCTTATAACATTACCTGTTTCGTCTAGCTTGTTTCTGAAGATCCATCTTGTCCCAATGATTGGATGATCCTTTGGTCTAGGTACAAGATCCCAAACTTCATTTCTTTGGAATTGATTCAGTTCTTCAGTCATGGCTAGCATCCAGAACTCATCAATGATGGCTTCATCAATCTTCTTCGGTTCAAGTTGAGAAATGAATGCCATATTTGCGATTCGTTCTAACTGAGCTCTAGTCTGAACCCCCTTTGTTAGTTCTCCCAAAATCTGCTTTTGAGGATGATCTTTGATATCGACAAATGTTCTTTGATGATCATCTTCATTAGACTTAGCTGTGTTATCTAAAAATAAATCTGTACTTTCAACATCATCATCATTAGTTTGCTTATGAACAGATTGATCAATAGATTCACAAAAACTAACATGCATAGATTCTTCAATAGTATTATGACTCTTATTGAAAACTCTGTATGCTTTACTATGACTTGAATATCCTAAGAATATGCCTTCAACAGATTTAGCATCAAACTTATCCAGGCTATCTTTTGTGTTTAGGATAAAGCATTTACATCCAAAGACTTTGAAATAGTCTATTCTTGGAGTTCTGTCATAGAATAGTTCATAGGGAGTTTTATTTAATAAGGGTCTAATGAGAACTCTATTTGTTATGTAGCATGCAGTATTAACAGTTTCTGCCCAAAAAGATTTAGCAAGATTATTGTGTTGGAGCATAGTCCTGGCAGATTCCTGAAGGGTTCTATTCTTTCTTTCTACTACACCATTTTGAGGTGCAGCTCTAGGAAAGGCAAAGTTATGAGAAATACCATGCAAGTTACAAAATTTTTCAAAAAGTTCATTTTCAAATTCTCCTCCATGGTCACTACGGATTTTAACAATAGAACAAGATTTTTCGTTTTGTAATTTTTTACATAAGATTTCAAATTGACAAAACGTGTCACTTTTGTTTTTCAAAAATATTACCCAAGTAAATCTTGAGTAGTCATCTACAATAACAAAAACGTATTTATTGTGATTATGACTAGCTACTCTAGAAGGACCAAAAAGATCCAGGTGGAGAAGCTCTAAAGGTCTTTTACTTGAAATGATAATTTTTTATTTAAAAGATGATTTTGATAATTTTCCTAATTGACATGCATCACAAAAGTAATCCTTTTTAAAAGAAATTTTGGGTAACCCACGTACTAACTTATTTTTAGCTAATTTAGACATGTACTTAGAATTTACATGACCCATTCTCAAGTGCCATAAATGTTGAGAGTCATTATTAGCTATAAGACAATGTTTTGTGATGTTTTCTAGGTATAGTTCATATATATTATTCTTTCTTATACCTTTTAAGATGATGTTTTCATTAGTGTCTGCTATGAGGCATGCATCATGATTAAAGCTAACATTATAACCTGTGTCACACATTTGACTGATACTTAGTAGGTTATGTTTTAAGCCTTTAACAAGGAGAACGTCTTTGATAAGAGGTTTATCTATGTTACCAATATTTCCAATACCAATTATCAAACCTTTGTTGTTATCTCCAAAGGTGACGGTTCCTCCTTCTTTATGATGAAGAACAACAAAAAGGTCTGGATGTCCTGTCATGTGCTTTGAACATCCACTATCTAGTATCCATCTGTTCTTCTTCTTTGGAGCCTGCAAAACATTAAGTAAATCTCTTTTTTGGTACCCAATCGGGTCCTTTTTTGTTAGACTTTGGAACCCATATCCATTTGGATTTGGGTTTGTCTATATTTTTAGAGGAGTTAAAAAGATTATCATTATAATACTCCTTATTTGGTTCAGATGAACTTTTCACAAACGTGGTCTTTTGATTCATACAAGAAGGCTTTTTGAAATGAGAGTAGCCAACACCATTCTTGTAAAAAGAGACTTTCTGAGAGGATAAGAGTTTATCCAAGTTCTCTTTACCTTTAGTAAACTTGAAAACCGTTTTCATGAGGTTCTCAGTTTTACTTTTTAGCTCTGAAATTTCTACTTGCAGATTTTTAGTTTTGGAGCTAGTAGAAGAAATTTCAGACATAAGAATAAGATTTTCCTTTTTCAACTCAGAATTTTCACTGCTGAGTTTTTCATTCTCTTGGGAAAGCTTTAGATTTTTAGATTTTAAATCTTTATTTTTGAAACTCAATTTTCTAGATTCTTCAAATAGTTCTTGAAAAGCATCTAGAAGTTCTTCAAAGGAAAAATCAGAGATTTCACTTACCGAACTTTCGTTTGCCATGAAGCACATATTTGCAGTTTCGGCTTCATCATCACTTGACTCTTCACTAGTGGATGGTTCTGAATCATCCCATTGAGCATGCAGAGCCTTTTTCTTGAAGAACCTCTTCTTTGGTTCCTCAGTCTTGGACTTTCTTTTGAGAAGGGGACAGTCACGTCTTAAGTGGCCTGGCTTATTACACTGAAAGCACATGGGATCTTCTTTAGGATCTTTTCTTTCCTTGTGCCTGTTTGGAAGTCGGTTCCTTCTCATGAAGCGCTGGAATTTTCTGGTAAGTAGCGCAATTTCTGATTCTTTATCTGAGTCTTCATTCTCAGATAGGGCTGGGAAAGCTAGAGTTTTCTTTACTGGTTGCTCTTCTTCCCTTCTTTCTTTCATGTGGACTTCATAGGCCATAAGATTGCCTATTAAGTCGTCCAAAGTAAGCTTAAATAAATCTTGAGCTTCTTCAATAGCAGTAGTCTTTTTCTCCCAATCAGTTGTGAAAGATCTCAAGATTTTCTTCACCTTTTCAGTCTGGGAATATGTTACACCCAGTGATTTCAGATCGTTGGTGATGTTGGTGAATCTGGTAAACATCTTTGTGATGGGTTCATCTTTGTTCATTTTGAACAACTCATATTTTCTAACAAGAGATGAAATTTTGGCTTCTTTCACTTTGTTGGTTCCTTCATGAATAACTTCCAAAGAGTGCCAAATATCATATGCAGATTCACATATAGATATTCTATTGAATTCGTTTTGATCAATGGCACAATATAAGGCATTCATAGCCTTTGCATTTAGGTTTGCCATTTTCTTTTCTTCATCAGACCATAAGCTATAGTCTGCGGATGGAGATGTGTATGGATGCTCAACAATTTTCCATACAGCAAAATCTATGGATTTGAGAAATATAGCCATTATGCACTTCCAGTATCCATAGTTGGAGCCATTGAAGAAGGGTGGACGAGATGCGTGTTGACCTTCAATATCACGAGCATAGGAGGTAGATGCCATTTGTGCTGGAAGACTTGTTACGTCGAAACCAGCAAACCTGCTCTGATACCAAATGAAATTCCACTAGAGGGGGGGTGAATAGTGAAATACGATAATGATCAATAAAATAAAATAATCAGGCAATAAGGCACAACACATAAAACACAGAATTTCTACTGGTTCGGTCAGTATCCAGACCTACATCCAGTCCCCAAGCAAACCACTTGAGCTTTCCACTATAACATCCGAGTCACCGGATAAATAGTACAACACCATCTTCCACAGAGGTCTTCTTCTCTCAACAGAGAAGGGGCACACCCTCTTCCACAGAGGTCTTCTTCTCTCAACAGAGAAGGACAACACCCTCTTTCACAGAGGTCTTCTTCTCTCAACAGAGAAGGGCAACACCCTCTTTCACAGAGGTCTACTTCTTTCAACAAAGAAGGAATACAGTGAATAACAGAGTTACAATACTTCCTATAGAACCTTCAGAATGATATGAATGCACGAATGAAGGATTCTCAGAATGTTCTGTTTGTCACTCAGAGAATACTCTTTGTCAAAGAGCTGGACTTGACTTTTTCTCTTTTCTTTCTTTTCTTTTTCTTTTTCTTTTTCAAGGCTCTCTTTTCAAATATCGAATAGGAATTTTTCTCGTTGTAAGCTCACACGTCTATTCCATTCCATTGTTTGAATAGTTTATTTGAGTGTGTTTATATAGCTTTTAAAAAGTAGTCGTTACATTTTGGAATTGTAACTTTTTGAAATGTGAAATGTTATGTCATTTCAAAAATATCTTTTAGAGAAATTCGAGAATGCTTTTTTTCATAAAAGTAAAATAGAGGGTACACTAGTCGTTGTAGTATTTTAGGTAATACATATTTTATGTAAAAAGTCTATTTCTTACAATAGTACATTGAACGTTGGGTTGTAGTTTTGTCTTTATTCTAATTAATGATTTGAGGTACATTAGTACTTCTTTGCTTTAAATGAGTGTAAGTACAATGAGTGCTTTGAGATATTTATTTGTACATAGTCATGTCAAGTGTTTTCTTTATGTTGTGTTTTTCAAAGTCTCCAGAGAGAATGAGGACCAAAAGAAGGTCGACATTCTTTGAGAAGGATATTAACAAGGATTTGTTACAGGAGGTATTTAATGCTTTGTAAAGAGAATGATGACTTCAAGTAAGTCGACATTTTATGGTTTTGCAAAAAGGTAACTAGAGTCCTTTCAAAAACATATTTTATTTGTTTTTCTTTTGTGTAGCTGATTTATGTTTTTGTCTTCTTCTTATATTAGAAATATTTCTTTAAAGAAGGTAACTAGAGTCTTTTCAAAAACATATTATATTTGTTTTCTCCATGTAGCCGATTTTATGTTTTTGTCTTTTTCCTACATTCCTTTTTTCATGTTGTCTTGTATATAGTGTAAGGCACAATTATTACATGACAAAATATCTTTTTCATAAAAGGTTGTAAGAAGGTACAATTATTGGTTTTCAAAAAGGAGCTTTTTGAAACTATCGTATACTTTTATGATATAGTGTTTATGAATGAGTATGTAATATGCAATATGCAAGTTCCTGAAGGTTCTGTTACATATGACTCTAAAGAAGAAAGAAGTCTTCATCTTGAGGTAGCCGATCTCTTCATTTGAACTTTAGGAATGCATGGCTCATCAAGCTTTTTCTTCAAGGAGTATGATTGCACCATATTTGTACTTGAACAGGAAGTCTTCATCCTTATTGGGTGAGATATCCTTGCATCAAATACTCGTTAGATTTATGGCAAAACATATTCAGTCATAATATAACATTTTTCAAGAGGACATATTATCATATCATATAAAATCAAATGAGACAGTGTATCATATTATGTGACATCAAAACAGAGTTTCTCAACACTACAAAACATTTATTTGAGAAAAGACACATTACAAATTAAATCTCATTTTTAAATACACCAACGTATATTGTACCTCAAAATATTTAATTTAGAAATGATGACTAGAAGAAACCATCATTATTTAAATACACCAAACATTTATTACTTAACAATTATTTAATTTATGGAATGACAATTTTTGAAAAGCAATATATAGTACACACATTATTTCACACCATTTTCTCATAAAAGTTGTTTCTGAGATTACCTGCATCTCACATCACAAAAGGACAATTATTTCAAAGCATTTCAAAAAGCAACGACTATTTTTGAAGATCTATATATACAGACAAAATAATATTTCAAAGCAAGATATATACATGTGAGCTTTCAAAGAGAAACATACTTACTCGACACACTGAAAAAGAGGTTAGAAAAAGAAAGAAAAAAAGAAAGAGAAAAAGACACGAAAAGCTCTCTGACAAAAGAATCAAGTGTGTCTGAAGAAAAAAAGAAAAAGAACATTTTGTTCTCCTGAAAGATTATTCTGCCTATTTTCAAAAGAGAGAACATTCTGAGAGAATCTTCATACGTGCATTCATACTCTGCATATCATTCTGAAGGTTCTATAGGAAAGTGTTGTAACTTTTTATTTTCTGCTATTTTTCCTTCTTTGTTGAGAGAAATAGACCTTTGAGAAAGAAGGTGTTCCCCTTCTCTGTTGAATGAAGTAGACCTCTGAGGAAGAGGGTGTTGTACTATTTATCCCGTAACACGGATTATATAGTGAAAGGCTCAAGTGTTTTACTTGAGGACTGAATGTAGGTCAGTAACTTGGCCGAACCAGTATAAATCATGTGTTTATTGTGTTGTGCCTAATTGTCTTATTTTTTATATTATCAATCTGCAACAAATTACTCTATTCACCCTCCATTAGTGGAATTTCAGCCTTGAGGTGTAGAGGGCCTCACCTCAACGAGGCATGCCTTTTGTGCCTCAAGGCACACTTTTAACAACACTGATTCAAATACTTAAAATGTTGCAAGCCCAACAATAAAGACTCCAAAGCTTTCATAATATACAACTAAGAAACCAATTTGATAAACAATACTGCCATGTTAAAGACACTTGAAATTGCATGGGTGATCTAAAGACATGAACTGTAAACAATTACTAGGCAGAAGAAATGGTCAATGTGGACCAGATTTACTCACACAAAGAAGAAGAGAGCACAAGGACCCAACAACAACATCTCTGACCTGTCACTATTGGACAACACATGAGGTACTCCTGGCAGCTCCAAACATGAATTGGATCCATATATACCATAAACAAAAAAAAAATAGGGTCACCGAATTGAATCGCTTCCTCTCACTTTTCTTTTCTTTTTTGTGTTTTTTTTTCTCTTTTTTTAGCTTTTTAAGTCTTTTTCGGTTCACTTTCTAAGTCACTTTTGGTTTGCTTTCGAGATGATTCTTGGTTCGCTTTTAAGTCGTTTCCCGCTTCTCGCTTTTTTAAATTTTGTAAGTGCTTTATTTTCAGCTTTAGCTTCTCAACTCTTGCTTTCTTGACTAACTTTTCTAGTCAACTAAAATTAAGGCACTGGGTAGAAGAAAAAATAAGCTCAGACTTAATGGACAGAGAATTTCATAAGCAAATAATGCGAGACGGACCAACACCATCGATGTTATCAAAAAACTTCCATCTAGAAAATTCTGCCAAAAATTGCAAAATATCAGGAGAGAATTTTGTCTCCAGAAGAAATGCAACTGGTACCCCAAGCTTCCTCATCGTGTGTAATTGATCTCGGAGAGAGCCCATTTTAGCGACGAGTACAAAGAATTTAAAAGTTCAAAAACAGCGTTTTTTTTTATTGAATAAATACGGGATCTCTATCGTGCTATTTTCAGAAGGTTGATTGTACCAACGGAGGGATCTGCTTCGCAAGTTCAAATCCCAATGGTATATGATGTTTGTATAACTAGTAGGGCTCTGCCTAACCCCATCTTTCTCGGTCGAAAAAAGAAAAAAAGGGCAATTGTGAAATGATTTTTTCTTCACAGTAGCCTTTATTTTCAGAATAAGGGCAAATTTCGTGAAATGATACTGTTAGGATTATATATGGGGTGTCTGAAAGGCTAAATTTCAAAATATCAAAGATATTTGCGATACAGTGAATGGAGCATGATGTCTGCATGAGTTTCGAAACTTCCAGAGGGAATTCCTTCTGTGACCATTTGTGGATATCTTAACAAGAACCCAGGAGAGTGGAATTATTACTGAGCCAAACGGGGTCGCGAGATCATGAAGTTAAAGAGATCACCCCTACCAAAAAAGCTCGGATTTGCGAATTCCGATAGAGAAATTTTTTAGGCAAAGCGAGCGATAAAACGAAAAAGTTAAGGTGATAAAACTTCCGCTGCCGGGATTTGAACCCGGGTCTCTCGGGTGAGAGCCGAGTATCCTAACGAACATGACTACAACGGATTGTTGAACTTACACGGTCAATTATATATATATATACATATTATTCGAAGCGCACGCCCATGCTTATCATAGCACACAAACTTGAAAACGTCCATTACATCGTAGTCAACTTTTCGTGAGATTTTCAAAATTTGCATTTTTCTTTTTTTTTTTGTCAGGAAATTTTTGTGAACGAAAGATAATAATTTAATTTTTTTACAATGTAAAAGAATAAAATTATTTATAGAAAGATTTACCCAAATTGTGCTCACAAACAGTAAAAAGAGCAATACATATCTTTCAAAAACCACTTTAGAAAAAGCACACCGTACGCGTTCCACGCCGCGTCACTGTTGGTTGACAAGAACAATCCGGAATTTTTAACCACACAAGCAGCTGTGGGAATCACCACAGTGTGGTATGCCCTGAACCTGAGGGAAACAGCACAGTGTGGTATGGGCATTCAATAATCATTTTATTTTACAATAGTACGCAATTCGCAACTCTTGGCTTCTAGATTTCATCCCGTTTGCTTCACCTGATCCATTTTCATACCAACAAAGATGGCAGGTTTTCCCATGGTAATTGAAATGAATGCAATGCCTTGGGAGAAATAAAGGGTGTGTTTGATGTAAAAAAGAGGATAACTGAGAGACAACAGTATACATGATCACACAAAGAACAGGTTTTTATAGTGGTTCGGTTCAAACTTGACCTACGTTCATTGTTGGTGTTGGGTTGGGTACCGGGTTCGCCCATGATGGGCGAGATCCGAACCCGGCCCACCACTTAAGGAGGGGACGGTTTTAGAAACCGATGCCTCCCTTCTTTTTTTGGTCTCTCTCTCTCATTTTGAATACACAGAGAAGAAGTGCAAAAAAAGATGAAAACGGCTGTGCACATTTTGCTGTGCAAAAGAAGAGAAAGTGCTGTTCACATTTGCTGTGTGCAAAAGAGAGAAAGTGTTGTGCACATTTGGTTGTGCAAAAGAGGAAGAGCGCTGTGCACATTTGCTGTGCAAAAAGAGGGAAAAGTGCTGTGCACATTTGCTGTGCAAAAGGGGAAACCGGCTGTGCACATTTGCTGTATAAAAGAGTGAAACGGTTGTGCACATTTGTTGTGTGTGTACACAGTAGTTAAATGTGCATAATAGAAGAAAGAAGAAGCAACGGTGATAGTGAATCAGTGGGCATTTGGTCTGTGGATAATCGTCCTCTCCAAGTGAGAGCACGAACTCGTTGAGCAAAGCAAGCATCATCGATCCGCTGTTCTTTTCACTTCCGCAACAAACTGAAAGGTATGTATTCATATCTCTACATTGGTATCAGAGCAACAGGTTTTAGATGCTCGTTTTTTGCTTGTGAATTTATTTTTTTTTGTTGATTCATGAAGAGGAACAATAGAGGCATGGGCTGGGCATGAGCCAACCCAACATGATGGGTCTAACCTGCAGCCAGAAGGGCTGCTAAATGCGGCAGCACAGGCCCGGTTTTGGACCAAATGCTGCAGCACAGGCCGCAGGCCTGCCCAAGACCTGTGGCGGCAATGGCTGCAATTTTTTCTCAGCCTGCAGCATATGCCACAGGCTCAGTCCAGCCTTACCCGGCCCTGTGGCACAGGCCGCAAGCTTTCTCATCCGACCTGACCCGGTTTTGCGGGTCAAACCGCAGACTTGTTTGCTCCTGGCCCTGCGGCATAGGCCGCCGGCTTAGCCCGGCATGACCGGCCTTGCGGCAAAGGCCGCAGGCCGAGTTCTTGGAACTACAATGCGGGCTGGAAATTTTTTTTGAACCTTAGAAGGGCCAGGGTCCTTGTGGGTCGAGGCATTTTAGCTAAATGGTTGGAGCCATGAATGAGTCGGGCATTCATGAATCCATTTTTTTTTATTATTATTTATTATATATTTTATTCATGTATGTGAATGAATATGACATAATCATATTGATTATACGATGAATTTTTAAGTACTTTGGAAGTACTTATTCTATGAATTAATATCTTATTCAAACAGTCATAATACAGTTTAGATGAATATAATTATCTTAGGGAAAGTGGGAGATGATTGTGAACGTAGTGATCTTTCGATTCCACACCCTATGAAAAATTATATGTTATCTAATCGTGTAATTATAACTGCATATAGATGTGCTAATGATTAGATCATAACATGCTTGAATAACATTTTTTTTGGCGCATTGCTTTATTCTTATCTGAAAGGACATGGCTGCACCAAGTAAATCTATAATGGACTTGGCACGTATTGAAAAACTGAATGGTGATAATTATGATATATGGCATAGAAAGATTTAGTTTACACTGGAGGAGGCTGAGGCCTTGGAGGCTCTCAACCATACTGTGGAACGACCTAAAATTGGTACTGGGGCACAATCTCGTAAGGATATGGAAACCTATGAGAAATGGAAGCGCATGAATACTGTTGCGCGTGTCACCATGCTATGTTCTATGTAGGATGACATCATGTGCCAATTTGAGCATTATAAGACTGCTCAACAGATGTGGATGACCCTTAAAGATAAGTTTGGGGGAACATCAGCCACAAAACTAAGGAGACTGACCATCAGGTTCGATTCATACAGAAAGTCCCCTCAGCACACTATGAGCCAGCATCTCAGGGAGATGGCAAACATGATTAGAGAGCTCAATAGTGCAGGGCATACCCTTACAGATGAACAACAGGTCCAGGCTGTGATTCGTTCTCTGCCACACAGTTGGGAACATATGAAAATTAATATGACTCATAATGAAAGTATTAAGACTTTCGATGATATCGCCCGTCATGTAGAACTGGAAAATGATCGCCTTGAAGCGACTCAACAATCTGGCATGAGGGCATATGTGGCAGAAAGTTCGAAAAAGCAAAAATCTTTTAAGAAGAAATTCTATGGACCAAGAAGGTTCAAGAAGGGTAATAAGAAGGGACAAGACAAAGAGCAAGAAAAGAAGCCTTATCAGCGCTCTGGAAAGCGTGGAAGCAAGAAAAATAAGGCAAATGCAAAATGCTTTAAGTGTGGCAATTTGGGTCACTATGCTCGTGAATGTCATGAGCAGGAGAAGACTCAGGAGCCACTGACCATGTGACCAAAGACCGCACAAACTTCGTCGAATATAGGAAGATGTCATCTGGTTCAAAGTGATTGTTCCTGGGGAATAACACTAGAGCAGAAGTCAAGGGAATCGGGACTTGCAAATTGGATTTGCGAGGAAGACGATCTCTATTATTATATGATGTTCTGCATGTTCTAGATATTCGACGAAATTTAATTTCAGTTTCTGCTTTGTCTATGTTAAACTATAAACTTGTGTTTGGGGATGTCAATGTTGACATCATTTGTGGACAAACTTCAGTTGCTTCTGGTTTCTTGATGAATGGTTTCTATGTGTTGGACATAGAACTTATTAATTTAAATATTAATGATGAATGTTTTTCACTTGTTTCAACTGCTAATAATATGGATGTGGATGTATCTGTATGGCATGCTCGGCTTGGACATATAGGGCAAAAGAGAATAGATAGGCTCGCACAAGAGGGTCTTTTGGGATCCCATGCGAAGATTGAAATGCCTATATGTGAGCATTGTCTTGCTGGAAAAGCAACTTGATTACCTTTTGGAAAGGCAATTAGAGCAATCTATCCTCTTTAATTAATTCATTCAGATATATGTGGGCCAATGAATGTGGCAACGAGGCATGGAGCTTCATATTTCATCACTTTTATTGATGATTATACACGATTCATCCATGTGTATTTAATTACGCATAAATATGAAGCATTGGATTGCTTTAGATCTTTTATGAACATGGTAGAGAATCAACTTGAGCGTAGGATCAAGGCTTTGAGAACAGATCGTGGACGTGAATATCTATCCGAACAATTCAAGGGATTGTGTGATCATAAAGGGATAGATAGACAATTAACTACTCCTCGAACTCCGCAACAAAATGGTGTTGCAGAAAGGAGAAATAGGACCCTCTTAGAGATGGTCAGGTCCATGATGGCACAGGCAAATTTACCTATTTCCTTTTGGGGTAATTGCTTATTAACTGCCGCTCATGTATTAAATCGTGTACCATCTAAATCTATTTCTTCAACTCCCTATGAATTGTGGAAAGGCAGAAAGCCGAGAATTGGCTTATCTAAGACCCTGGGGGTCTGCTGCATATGTCCATAATCTTTCCCATCAATATGGAAAATTGGGTCCTAGGGGAAAGAAGTGTATCTTTATAAGATACTGTGAACATTCAAAAGGATATGTATTCTTAGGAGAGAATACTGATGGGAGTATTTCTGAAATAGATTCTAGAGATGCCACATTTATTGAAAGTGAATTTCCTAAAAGGGGAGACATAGAGCGTCACTTCCAGTTCTATGAATTGGATGATGAAGATCAATCTAAAGAGATTGATCATCATGTTTTAGAGACACAAGAGGATGTGTCTATACCACTATTGGATAGTGGGAGTAACACTCAAGTGGATATTGATTTTGATGAAGATCTGACAACTCAAAAGAGTCTGAGGAAGAGAATTCCTCGTCGGAGATTCCAAATCGAAGGGGAAGCCTTTGTGGTTTTGCCCCAAGATGATAATATACCTAAGAGTGTTAGAGATGCTCTATCTTGTCCTAAAAGGAATGAATGGCACAAGGCAATGGAAGAGGAAATGAAATCCATGGCATCCAACGAGGTCTGGGATCTTGTTAATCTTCCAAAAGGAAGAAAACCTATTGGGAGCAAATGGGTTCTCAATATTAAAAGAAATGCTGATGGATCTATCGAGCGATATAAAGCTCGTTTGGTTGCTAAAGGATACACACAAATGGCAGGTATAGACTATGATGAAACATTCTCACCTGTGGTCAAATTGACCTCAATTCGCCTTTTGTTAGCCATAGTGTCACATATGGATTTAGAATTACATCAGATGGACGTTAAAATTGCATTCCTTAATGGAAAACTGGATGAAGAAATATATATGGAACAACCCGAGGGGTTTGTTACTGCTGGTTTTGAGCACAAAGTGTGCAAGCTCAAACGATCCATTTATGGATTAAAGCAGTCATCCAGACAGTGGTATTTAAGGTTTCATGAAACTATCATGAGCAATAACTTTGCTATGATTGATGAGGACCACTGTGTTTATCTTAAGCGTCAAGGTCCAAAATTTGTGATTCTAACTCTATATGTGGATGATATTTTATTGGCTAGTAATCATTTGGAGTTTCTAAAAACCATTAAAGAATGGTTGTCCATTCATTTTGAAATGAAAGACATGGGTGAAACATGCTTTATGCTGGGCATAGAGATAAAAAGAGACCGTTCAAAAAGACTTCTTTCTCTTTCACAAGAGTCATATATAAAGAAGGTCTTAGAACGATTTCATATGCAAGATTGTAAACCCATAGATACTCCTGTTGCAAAAGGGAATGATTTAAGTCTTAAGATGTGTCCAAAGGAATCTAAAGAAATAGAAGCTATGTCCAAAGTCCCTTACTCCAGTGCAGTAGGCAGCCTTATGTACCTTATGATGTGCACCCGACCTGACATATGTTATGCAGTAGGGTTCATGAGTAGATATCAAGTTAATCCAGGACAAGCCCATTGGAAGGCTGTCAAGAGGATTATGAGATATCTTAAAGGCACATCGAATTCAGTTCTTTGTTACCATGGTGGTAACATGCGTGTGGTAGGCTATACTGACGCAGATTGGGGTGGGGACCCTGATGAGCGTAAGTCTACGTCTGGCTATGTGTTCTTGATGAACAATGGAGCTATATCTTGGTGTAGCAAGAAGCAGACGTGTGTAGCCTTGTCCATAATAGAAGCTGAATTTGTTGCAGGATCGTTCGCAGTGCAGGAATGTGTTTGGTTAAGGAGATTCACAATAAAACCAAACATATTGATACGAGATGCAAGTATATGCGCGATATTGTATCTAAAGGCAAGGTTGCCTTGGCATATGTTAATACCCAAGATATGTTGGCAGATCCCTTTACTAAGTCAATCAATAGGGATTCTTATGTTAAACATGTAAAATCTATGGGTATTTGTAAGATTTGATATGCTAATGTTATTCATATTTTCTTTCTATGATCATTGTATAGCATGTTGCACATCTATATGAGTATGCTACCAGGTTTGAGATAAATCTCCTTACACGGATTTATCGCCTCAGACGCTGCTTGTGGACGGGCTGAGATGAGATGTAACAAAATCCAGGATTGTTGAATTAATAAGCATGTCGGATTTTGGGGATATCATGTGATTATAACTCAAAAGAGTGGGAGTACAATGAGTTATGATATCCGCCATATATACGTATATGGGATGCATTACCCTAACCGGGTTAGGATGAGGTCTTGTGTATATTTAACTATATGGAGAGACCGACCTTGATATCTAAATATCAAGGGTAACCTGGTTGACCAGATCTGAGGACTTGGATAGACATTGCATGGGAATGTGCATCCTGAAGGACTCAAGTTAGTTTCTCGGGGAGGAACTGAACTAATAAAAATCTGTACGGCAAAGAATTTATGGTGTATGCATACACTCACTGGAGTGAGAAAGTCTTGCCATAATACGTGAGTCATACCACGTATGTCACACTATGACTATAAGTCGACCACAAAAGGAAATGAAGAATGGTCCTTGCGTCTTCATTGTGTGAGTCCTTAATATATATATATATAGATATAGATATATATATTTTGATGTCCTTATTGACTTTTAACCTTATTTTAAGGAGAAAGATGAGTGTTGCTACTTTAGCATGTTGCTTAAGGCCATGTATGATTCGGTCTAAAAGAACATGTCTGGGAAAGCAACTTATCTTGATTCAAAGAATAAGAGTTGGAAAGGAAGATCATTTGACATTTTAGATTATGCACATGTTAAAAGCTAGCTTATTTTTCCGCATCCTGGGGATGTTTTGGGTTTATGATGAAACATGTGGCATAATGAAAGGCCTTGTCTAGCATAGCTTAGCACTATAATATGTGCAGAGGGATTCAGTATGCTAGAGTATGAAAAATGTATTTGATCTAGGACACAGTGAGCTTCTTACTTGGCTTGTGCAGGTATACCTTGTGTTATCTTATTGTTTGCAGGTTTAGACTATTATGTTACACTAACCGGTACATAATATGTCTCCACTCCCTAAGCTCACGGGTCGCACGGTCCATTAGCCAGTATGAATACCTGATATTATTCACCATATGAACACTTTTGGTGTTCTTTCTTCTTATATCTCTTCCCATCATGTGCGAGTGGGAGAATGTTGGGTTGGGTACCGGGTCCGCCCATGATGGGCGAGATCCGAACCCGGCCCACCACTTAAGGAGGGGACGGTTTTAGAAACCGATGCCTCCCTTCTTTTTTTGGTCTCTCTCTCTCATTTTGAATACACAGAGAAGAAGTGCAAAAAAAGATGAAAACGGCTGTGCACATTTTGCTGTGCAAAAGAAGAGAAAGTGCTGTTCACATTTGCTGTGTGCAAAAGAGAGAAAGTGTTGTGCACATTTGGCTGTGCAAAAGAGGAAGAGCGCTGTGCACATTTGTTGTGCAAAAAGAGGGAAAAGTGTTGTGCACATTTGCTGTGCAAAAGGGGAAACCGGCTGTGCACATTTGTTGTATAAAAGAGTGAAACGGCTGTGCACATTTGCTGTGTGTGTACACAGTAGTTAAATGTGCATAATAGAAGAAAGAAGAAGCAACGGTGATAGTGAATCAGTGGGCATTTGGTCTGTGGATAATCGTCCTCTCCAAGTGAGAGCACGAACTCGTTGAGCAAAGCAAGCATCATCGATCCGCTGTTCTTTTCGCTTCCGCAACAAACTGAAAGGTATGTATTCATATCTCTACAGTTGAGATATCTCTCTCTATCTCTGACTCTTTCTTTCTATCTTCTTGCACTCTTTGTGAGGGGTCTTCTTGTAGTGGACAATCACTGGAGTCCACTATAAAGTGTAGACCATAAAGCTGAAGATCCACAACACCATTTACTGGATTTGAATCTGGACCTATCTTTATATGTCCCTTCAAGCTAATCTCTAAGATTAAGCTGGTCTCTGAGGTACTGAAATTTTGATCCAAGCAGAGTTTTGGTAAGAATATTAATTGTCTGATTCAAAATAAATAAATTAAACTTAAATGTCTTTATGAGCAACCTTCTCTCAGACGAAGTGAAAATCAATTTCTATGTGCTTTGTCTTGGCTTAAAATACAAGTTTGGCAGTTAAGTAGGTAGCTCCCAAATTATTACAGAAGAGGATAGGGACTCCAAAGGAGTCACACTCTAGGTCTTTCAAGAATTTTTTAAGCCACATTAGCTTCTAAATTGCACCTGGTATAGTCTTATACTCAACTTCTGTACTAGAACGAGCAATAGTGTGTTGCTTAGATGAGCTCCAAGAAAGCAAGTTTGACCCAAAAAAGGTAAGATATCTGCTGGTGGATTTTCGATCATCTGGGCATCCTCAACATCAGAAAACCCTGAAAGTTTAAGACAATTAGATTGTTTAATATGCAAGTCATAATTAAGAGTCCCTTTAAGATATCTCAATATGTGTTTGACATGAGTCTAGTGGTCCACTATGGGCTCATGCGCATGTCTTATTGACCAAGTAGACAATATCTGGCCGAGTAAACTAGGCGTATTGTAGAGCCCCTACAATACTTTTGTATTGTGTAGCATTATCCATTGGTTCCCCATAATATTTTGAAAGTGAAATGTTTACAGCTGCATGAGTGAGATCAACCATACCTGATTTAATGAGAAGATCAGTAATGTACTTTCTTTGAGTTAAGACAAATTTGGATGACTTTTGAATAACTTCAACAAAAATTAGTGCAATTGACCCAAATCTTTAATTGATAACTCTTGACCAAAAGCTTTAATAATATTTTTTACTTCTTGATAGGAATTCCATGTAATAATAATGTCATCAACATATATCAAGACAAAAATTTTAATATCATTATTACGTCGAATGAACAAATATGAGTCAGCCTAAGACTCCACAAATTTCAGTTTCTATAGGTACACCTTCATCCGTTCAAACTATGCACATTGGGCCTGTTTCAACCCGTATAATGCTCGGTTAAGCTTACACACATACTTAGGGTGATGCCCGTCCTCAAATCTTGGAAGTTGCATCATGAAGACCTATTCTTTTAGAAATTTGTGTAGGAAGGCATTATTAACACCTAATTGATGAATTTGCCAACCATAACTCACAACAATAGAGAGAATTGTTGTTACAAAAGTAGGTTTGATTACGAGGCTAAATGTTTCAAAATAATCTACACCATCTTGTTGATTATACCCCTTGGACATTAGATGAGCTATGTACCTAGCGATGAATCCGTCAGCTTGATATTTTATTTTGTAGATCCATTTATAACTGACTAGGTTATATGCAAATGACAGAAGTACTAGAGTCCATGTATGATTTTTATGTAAATCCCTAATTTCTTCTTTCATAGCATACTGTCATTTTTGTTCATATGTCTTGTAATACTTCACTCAAAAGACCTAAGTAAATAGGATATTTCATAGTTGTGAACAGTATTAGATTCAACATTTCATCTTGAGATTTGGTTATCATATGATGGGTTCCGACATGACCTTGATTGACTACAAAACTTAATTCAAGAGGAGGTTCAAAACTAGGTACATGACTTGGAATAACATGAGACTCTCTTGGAGAACTGGGATTAAGACTCATGTTTTCCTAGTCTTCACCTTAGAGCCCAGGGCCTTACGATATAACATGACTAGGGTTAAGTACGAAGGAGCTAGGAAGTTCGATATTTGCAAGAGTTCTAGGCAGGATACTAATAGGGCCTCCTAATGGTATCAGAGCTTGGTTTTGTTCCTGGATCCAAGACAAAACTTCTTTGTCTATAATAGGATCTTTTGTTTTAGCATATAAATGAAAGTGTTGTACAATCGATGCAACGAGCACTAGAGGGAGGGTGAATAGTGCTTTTAATCTTCGTCTTTGAAATTTGAAGGAATTTGAATACTGCAAAGCAATCACACACAAAAAATACAAGAATTTTATCCTAGTTCGGTCTTCTAGACCTACATCTAGTCCTCAAGCAAAGCTCACTTGAGATTTCCACTATCACACTTATGTCACCACAAGATCAAACAGACCAAAACCGGTCTCACTTTCAGCAACAACCCTGCTGAAAGCAAACTTCTCCTTTAAACCAAGGAGACTGTCCTTTTATAGAAAAATTAAAATAACCAACTTACAATCAACCTACGAACCTTTCTTATGAATGCAAATAGAGTGAAATAGGCTTCTAAGGCTGCTAAAATACTCAACCCACAATTTCACTAACTGACAGAAAGAATTTGAGTGAAAAACTAGAGTAAAAATACTCAGTGAGTGAGAAAATAAATACTTGAATGAATAAGAGTGAAAAACAAAGAATTTGATCTTTCAAATCAATGTAATTCGATTCAATTTGATTGTTTTGAGTGTAGATCACTCTCTTATTTATAATAGAGGAATTCTATATGTTGATGGTACGAAAGGGTGTCAAAACAGTCAGTTTTGAATGGTCAAATCATTTAAAAAATTGAAAAGATGCACCTTTTAAAAGTTTCAGAAAATGGCTATATTTGTCGACTGAAATAGTTATTAGTCGACTAAAAATAAATATTAGCAGACTGACAATTAAATTCAGTCAACTACTATGTCAAGCCAAATAGATTTAAATTCTGGTTTTTAAAACTTAGTCGACTGATGAAAATCATCAGTAGAATAAAAAAACTTTCAGTCGAATCCTGCTAAATTTTTCAAAAATTGAACATTTTGTTCGGTCGACAAAGAGTCGATTAGTCGACTAATAAAAAAGTTGACGTTTTACTTTGAAAAACTGGCATAAAAAAATTGGTCGATTGATGAGTCTATTGGTCGACTGATAAACCTGAAAATATGGGTAAAGAGCTTTCTAAAATGATTTTTGTCAAGGGTTCTTTTAGAAAAGTTTTTCTTAAGTATTTTGAGGTGAAATGCAAGTAAGATATGTAATCAAAGTAAGGCTCTTACAAGAATCTAAGACTTTTAAAGAGATTTATATTTGCACACTTGTCTTCACAGATTCTTCAATGAATTCTTCAATTCTTTTCATCTTTCTTCATTGCCTTAGCTGAAATTCAATTGTTTTAGTTGTTCATCATCAAAATCTTGTACTTAAATTATCGTGTACAACTTTCTTGTCTTAACAATCTCTCCCTTTTTTATGATGACAAACTAGTCACAGATAGAACATTGATAAATAGATAGAAAACTTAAACTTACTCCCGCTATCAATATGTTGTCAAAACATAAGTAGTATAATATCAAATACATTCATCAAACACATTCTTTTTATGCATATTGGTGTTCTTCTCCCCCTTTATCATGATAAAAAAGAGTAGGTGGAGTCAAAGTATAAAAAAAAAATGCAGATACAAGTTCAAAATATTACAACCCAAACAAAATGTTATCAAAGCAATATCAGTAAATAAAGTTTAAGAGAAGTGTTGCTTGAGCATCTCCTTGATTACAGCTATATCAGACAGAATAGATGAAAGTTGTTGAGTAATATCTTCAAGAAATGTATGTTGTTGAAGTTTCAAAGCTTCAATGCATTTCAGAATTTCATCATCATCTTTTCCAGTAGAGAATCTCTTCCTTTTGCCTTGAGATGGAGATGATATAGGAGATGGTGATGGTTCAGGAGATATAAGAGATCCAGAGAATGAAGGTACTAGATAGGAAAGTTTCATTCGTTTAAGAACAGTTTCATCAAAGATTTTATTTTGAGTAACAAACTTTTCAGTATCCAGAGGCACTTTAAAATATTTAAAGATTCAAGTAAGGATTAAACCATATGGAAGAAAAGGTTTTTGCTTTCATAAAGTAGTAAAGAAGACATGTGCCCAATTTGCAGATATATTTCCAAACAAGGCATATAGAGTAGTAGAAAGATCAGTAGAAAAATAATCAAAAGATCCTGTCTTTGGAAGAACATTGTGAGCAAGAATTCTTTCTGCAATTTGTGTGTGAGGTTGAAGATTAGTATTTTGAAAATGAGGACAATGAGGAGCGCCTGAAAGTAGTATTTGGTCAAAAATCTTTTCATCCTCAAGTTTAATGGAATTAAAAAGAGTGTCAGAAGATGGAACATTAAGAATTTGTCCAAGAAGTTTGTAATCAAATTCGATTTCAACATCTCTAACGAGAGAGGAAAGAAAACTGATATCATAATCTATTTACAAATTCTTGTAAAATAAATGGATCAATAAAAGATAATAATCATGATCGGAAGAAGCATTAAAAAGATGTGAAATCCCTGTAAACAATGCCTTGAGATTATATCGTTTATAGACATGAAAAACAACGTTTTGATCAGGTAAAATCGGAAGGGCAGATATTGATCCAAACCTATCATACAGAAGAGGATTTCAAAGAAGGTTAAGAGAGAATCCATGCCGAGCCTTGGCTGTGGGTGTTGATGAGGAAGGGGAAGCATGTCCGGAGGCGATTTTCTGACGAGGCATCGTTATCAAGAAAGGGGCAAAGAAACTGAAACCTGTCGAAGATGGTGTTGCAGCAGGGATTGACGGGATGCTGTGAGGAATGGAATGGATGTCGGCGTCTAACGCTGCAGTGACGTTGTCCGACACTACAGTGATGTTGTTCAACACTATTGTCTAGCGAGTGGAAGAGGGATGCCGATTCACTGAGGGTTTTTAGAAAAGAGGGAAAAAGGATAGTTATTGTAGAGGAGAGGGAGAGAGAAACACGATGGGGGCCTTTGAAAGAAAAGGGTCAACTGCCCTTTGTTTTTAAAACAAGTAAGTTATCAGTTCCATTTTTTTTTAAAATAACCAGCTACCAGTCGACTAATCGTCAAATGTCAGTCGACTAAAAAGTTCAGTTTTGAAAATTTTCAAGTAAATAAAAATTCAAAAACAAATTATAAGTCTAATAATGAGTAAATGCCTAGTTCTCTTCTAATTCTCATAAAATCTTCGTTTTTGAGTGGTTTAGTAAAGATGTCGGCATGTTATGTATTTATGGGTATATAATTTAAAGAAATGTCACCTTTTAAAATATGATCTCATAAAAAATGATGTCTCACTTCAATATGCTTAGTTCTTGAGCGCTGAACAGGATTTTTTGAAAGATTTATAGCACTAGTGTTATCACAATAAATTGTTGTTGTGGAGTAATTCAAACCAAAATCTCTTAAGGTTTGCTTCATCCATAGTACTTGTGAACATGCTAAACTAACCGCTATATATTCCACTTCAGTAGTTGAGAGTGATACTGAATTTTGCTTTTTACTAAACCAAGAGACTAAGGAATGTCCTAGGAAGTGACAAGTTTCACTAGTACTCTTGCGATCAAATTTGCTTTTAGCAAAATCTGCACCACTATATGAAACTAAATCAAAGGAAGATGATTTTGGGTAAAACAATCCAAAGTCTGAAGTATCTTTCATCTATCAAAGAATTTGTTTTACAATAATTTAGTGTGATTCCTTCGAATTAGCTTGAAATCAAGCACACATACATACACTAAACATTATATCAGGTCGACTAACAGTTAAATATAACAGAAATCCGATCATACCTCTGTAGAGCTTAGTATATACAGTTTTACCGTTTTTATCTTTGTCAAGAGAGGTAGTTGTGCTCATAGGATTTCTTCTTGGTTTAGATGAGTCCATGCAAAATCTTTTAAGAAGTTCTTTTGTATACTTGGCTTGGTTAATGAAGATTCCTTCTTCAGTTTGCTTTATTTGAAGTCCAAGAAAGTAGTTCAATTCTTCCATCAAGCTCATTTCAAACTCTTCCTGCATAGCTTTAGCAAAATCTTTACAAAGAAAATCATTAGTAGAACCAAATATTATATCATCAACATAAATTTGCACAATAAGAATATTTGAATTTAGATTTTTAATAAATAGAGTGGAGTCTACCCGACCAATGGAAAAAACAGATTTTTCTAAAAGACTTCGTAGTCTTTCATACCATGTTCTTGGTGCTTGTTTGAGTCTGTACAAAGCTCTTTTTAATTTGTAGACTTTTTCTACATATTTCTCATCTTTAAAGCCTGAAGGTTGTTCTACATAAACTTCTTTATTAATGTATCCATTCAAAAATTCACTCTTAACATCAATTTAGTATAACTTAAAAATCATGTAGCTAGCAAAAGCAAGCATCATTCAAATTGACTTCAATCGAGCCACTGGTGCAAAGGTTTCATCAAAATTTATACCTTATTCTTGGTTATAGCCTTGTGCTACTAGCCTTGCTTTATTTTGAATGATTTCGCCGTTCTCGTCAAGCTTATTCCGAAAGACCCATCTCATTCCAATTACTGGATGATCCTTTGGTCTATCAACCAGATCTCATACATCATTCTGAGTGAATTGGTTAAGTTCTTCAGACATGGCCAAAAGCCAAAATTCATCACCACAAGCTTCATTGATATTCTTTGGTTCTATTTTTTATATGAAAGCAAAATTTGTAATATATTCTTTCAATTGCCTTCTAGTTTGGACACCACTCTTTATTTCTCCAATAATTTGCTTATGTGGATGATTAGGAAGTTCTTTCCAAACTGGTGAAAGATTTTGAGAAATGTTTTTTTGTGAAGTGCTTTCTATCAAAGGTTCCCCTTGAGGTATGACTTCTTCTCCTTCGCTTAGAGGTATAACCTGCTCACAATTCTCATCAAATATAATATGCAAAGACTCTTCAATGCAAGAAGTTCATTTATTAAAAACATGATAAGCTTTGCTTCTAGAAGAATATCCAAGAAATATTGCTTCGTTTAATTTTGAATCAAACTTATCAAGATTATCTTTGGTATTTAACAAGAAGCATTTACTACAAAAAAATTTGAAATATGAGATATTTGGTATATGATCATAATATAATTCAAAACATGTTTTATGTAAAAATGGTCGAATAAGAACGTGGTTTAAAACATAATATGTTGTATTTACTGCTTTAGCCCAAAAGTATTTTGGTAAATTTTTATCTTGAAGCATGGTTCTAGCACATTCTTGCAATGTTCTATTCTTTCTTTCAACAACTTCATTTTGAGGAGCTGCTCTAAGAAAAAAAAGTTGTGAGATATTCTATGTAAATCATAGAACTTTAGAAAAGATTCATTTTCAAATTCTCATCCATGATCACTACGAATAATAATAATAGAGGTAGATTTTTCATTTGTAATTCTTTTACAGAGTTTAGAAAATTCAGAAAAAGTATCATTTTTGTTTTTCAGAAAAATCACCCAAGTAAAATGAAAATAATCATCTACTATAACAAAAGCATATTTACTATCATTCAAACTTTAAATTCTAGATGGTCCAAATAGATCTAAATGTAAAAGTTTGAGAGGATGATTTGTTGAAATTATATCTTTTGCTTTGAAAAAGCTCTTGATTTGTTTACCTATTTGCCAAGCATCACATAAATGATTCTTTTTATATGATATTTTAGGTAGGCCTCTAACAAGATCATTCTTGGATAACTTAGAAATTAATTTGAAGTTAACATGTCCAAGTCTCTTGTACTATAACCATTGAATTTCATTTAAAGCAATAAGACATTTTTCATTGAAGGTGGGTAACTCATCAAGTAAAGTTTATATACATTGTTCCTTCTTTTTCTTTTAAAGATGATCTTTTTAGAACAAAAATAAAAAATTAAGCATAAATCAAGTTCAAAAGAAACGACAAAACTTTTGTCATATAATTGACTAATAGATAATAAATTATGCATTAATCCATCTACTAAAATAACTTTTTCTATCAAAGGAAATTTTGGATTACCAATACTGATTAGTTTTCTCTTACTATTGTCACCAAAGGTGACGGTTCTTCCATCCTTACTTTGAAGGGTGGAAAATAAATTCGGCCTTCTAGTCATATGTTTGGAACAACCATTGTCCAAGATCCACCTGTTCCTTATTTTGTGTACCTACAACAAAACAGGAAGACAAAGCATTTGACCCTTTTTTATTTTTGGGTTCATGAGAGTTAGTCTTAGTAACCCAAATCTATTTGAATTTTGGTTTCCTTTGAGAATAATTACTCTTTCTATCATAAAATGATTTAGCATTTTTAGAATGATAAGATGGATAATCATGTATAGGCTTATATGCATTGGAAGTACCATGATGTGATATGTTTCTACCATGATATACAAGTCTAGAAAACTGAGTTCTTTGAACCAATGATTGAGAATTTTGACTTTGATTCTTTACCGCATAGTTTCATCTATTTTGAGTATCAAAGAAACTATATCCTAATCCAGTTTTATTAACCGAGCATATTTGAGAACCAAGAAGTTTTTCTAGATTTTTTTGACCATTAGTGAACTTAGTCACTATAGAGAAAAGATCATTAGATTTTTCTTTCAAATTAGATATCTCTCTTGTAAGACATTGGTTCTAATGTCAATTTCTTTTATCTTAGATGTTTGGGAAAAGTTTTCCTTCTTGAGATCTTTCATCTCTTGAAGTAATAAATTGTTCTTAGAGTCAAGAGTCAAATTTTCTGTGTTCAACTCTTTGTTTTTAGAACTTAGACTCTTAAATTTAGCATATAAATAATTAAAAGCTTCTAATAAGTCATCATAATCAAATTGACTTACCGAGTCTTTTTGTGCTACAAAGCACATGTTGGTGACTTTTCATTTGATTCTTCATCGGAAGAAGAGTCACTTTCATCTCAACTTGTTTGAAATGCCTTTTTCTTCTTGAATTGGTTCTTAGGCTTGATTTTGAGAAGAGGACAATCTCTTTTGATATGTCTAGCCTTTTTGCAGTTGAAACACTTGACTTCATCAAGATTTAATAGTTCAATTTTCTTCATCTTGTTTTGGAATCTCCTCTTTTTTATGAATCTTTTGAATTGCCTAGTGATAAAGGCAATATCTTCATCTGAATCTTCATAGTCTGAAGTGACTTTGAATGCAAGAGATTTATTCTTTGGTTCTTCTTCTTATCTATCTTGAAGTTGAACTTCATATGCCATCAAATTACCAACTAAAACTTCAAGAGAAAGGGTGTTTAAATCATTGGCTTCCTCTATTGTTGTGGTCTTTCTCTCCCATTCAGGAGTTAAACACCTCAGGACTTTTGTATCTAAATCCACTTACGAATATTCTTTCCCAAGAGATTTGAAAGTATTAGTAATATCGATCATTCTAATTATCATGTCAAAAATTAACTCATTTTGCTTTATTTTAAATAACTCAAATTTATGAACTAAAAAGATAATTTTAGATGTTTTTACCTTTGACGTACATTCATGAGTTATGAGAAGAGTATGCCAAATTTTATTTGTAGTAGAACATTGAGAGATATGATTGAACTTTACATTGTCAATGGCACAATATAGCGCATTCATAGCTTTGGCGTTGAGTGAAGCAGTCTTCTTTGCTTTATCGATCCATAGGCTGAAATCAGTTGATGGTGCTTGGTACTTTTCTGAATTGACTCTCTAAATTTTAAGATCCATGGATTATAGGAATATTGTCATTTTTACTTTCCAATAGCCATAGTTTGTTCCATCAAAAAGAGGAGGACAAATTGAGGAGCATCCTTCTTTGTGTTGAAAAGACGATGTTGTTGTCATGCTAGATGATGGTAAGATCAAAAGATAGCAAACCTTGTTTTGATACCAAATGAAAGTATTGTAGGATCAATGCAACGAACACTAGAGGGGGGTGAATAGTGCTTTTAATCTTCGGCTTTAAAATTTGAAGTAATTTGAATACTGCAAATCAATCACATACAAAGAACACAAGAATTTTATCCTGGTTCGGTCTTCCAGACCTACATCCAGTCCCCAAGCAAAACCCGCTTGAGATTTCCACTATCACACTTGTGTCACCACAAGATCAAACAAACAAAAAATGGTCTCACTTTCAACAACAAACCTACTGAAAGCAAACTTCTCCTTTAAACCAAGGAGACTTTGTCCTTTTATAGAAAAATTGAAATAACCAACTTGTAATCAACCTACGAGTCTTTCTTATGAATGCAAATGGAGTGTAATAGGCTTCTAAGGCTGCTGAAATACTCAACTCACAATTTCACTAACTGACAGAAAGAATTGGAGTGAAAAACTAGAGTGAAAATACTCAGTGAATGAGAAAATGAATACTTGAATGAATAGGAGTGAAAAACAAAGAATTTTATCTTTCAAATCAATGTAATTCGATTCAATTCGATTGTTTTGAGTGTAGTTCACACTCTTATTTATAGCTGAGGAATTTTGTACGTTGGTGGTATAAAAAGATGTCAAATCAGTCAGTTTTGAATGATCAAATCATTTGAAAAATTGAAAAGATGCACCTTTTAAAAGTTTCAGAAAATGGCTATATTAGTTCACTAAAATAGTTATTAGTCGACTGAAAACAAATATTAGGAGACTGACAGTTAAAGTCAGTCGACTACTATGTCTAGCCGAACAGATTTAAATTCTGATTTTTAAAACTTAGTCGACTAAAGAAAAGTTAGTCGACCGATGAAAATCATCAGTAGACTAAAAAAACTTTCAACTAACTGCTGCTAAATTTTTCAGAAATCAAACATTTTGTCTAGTCTATTAGTCGACTAATCAAAAAGTTGACATTTTGCTTTGAAAAACTGGCACAAAAAAATTGGTCGACTGATGAGTCTATTGGTCGACTGATAAACCTAAAAATATGGGTAAAGAGATTTCTAAAATGATTTTCGCCAAGGGTTCTTTTAGAAAAGTTTTTCTTAAGTAATTTGAGGTGAAATGCAAGTAAGATATGCAATCAAAGTAAGGCTCTTACAAGAATCTAAGACTTTTAAAGAGATTTACATCTGCACACTTGTCTTCACAGATTCTTCAATGAATTCTTCAATTCTTTTCATCTTTCTTCATTGCCTTAGCTGAAATTTAGTTGTTCCAGTTGTTCATCATCAAAATCTTGTACTTGAATTGTCGTGTACAACTTTCTTGTCTTAACAATAAAAAGTTTGACTCATCAAATATAACATGCCTCATAATAAAGACTTGTCGCAAGGTCATAGCAAATATAACCTTGATAATTGGTATCATAACCTATAAAATGCAAGCTTTAGATCGAGGCAATAATTTTGAATTTACATAAGGTCTCAAATAAGGATAGCACCTGTATCCAAAAATTTAAGATGATCATAGCTAGGGACATGACTCAACAATAATTCATAGGAGACTTCTCACTCAAGTTTGGACTAGAAAGATGATTACTCAAGTAAACTGCAATGACATCAACCCAAAACTTATGATTTAAGAAAGCATATGTCAAAAGACTCATCCATGTTTCTCGAACATGTCCATGTTTTCTCTCAACAATTATGTTTTATTAAGGTGTGTGCGGGTAGGTCATCCACCTTTTTATTCTATGTTTATTCAAAAACTGAATAAAGGCACCACTAACAAACTCTCCACTCCCATCACTATGAAAAAATTTATTTTTTTCCAAGTTGATTTTCAACTATGATTTAAAATTTTCAAAGCATAATAAAACATCAGACTTTCTATACAAAGAAAAGATCCAAGAAAACCTAGAATAATTATCAACCTCATATCCTTCTCATGAAGGAGAGTCTGAGACATGACTCAACAGTAATTCATATGAAGACTTCTTACTCAAGTTTGGACTAACGAGACAATTAATCAAGTAAACTGCAGTACAGAAAGCATCAACCCAAAACTTATGATTTAAGGAAGCATATGTCAAAAGACTCATATATATTTCTCGAACATGGCTATGTTTTCTCTCAATGATTTTGTTTTTTCGAGGTGTGTATAGACAAGTCAACCATATTTTTATTCTATGTTTATTCAAAAACTCAAAAAAGGCACCACTAACAAATTCTTCACCCCCATCACTATGAAATTTTTTTATTTTCTTTCCAAGTTGATTTTTAACTATAATTTTGAAATTTTCAAAGCATGATAAAGCATCAAACTTTATATACAAAAGAAAGATCCAAGAAAAACTGGAATAACTATCAAATAACAGCAGATAATAAATATATTCCTCTTGTGAAGGAGAGATTGGCCCCCATAGGTCAGCATGGATAACTTCTAAAGAAGAACGTGCAAAAAAATCAGCTTTCTCAAAAAGAAGTTTGTGAATCTTATTCATAACACAACTAGAGCATAATTGATCATCACATAAATTAAAGTTGTCAGCATCACATGCAATTAACTTATTTTGCTCAAGTATGTTTAATGTTTTTGAATTAACATCTCAAGCGATAATGTCAAATAGCCTTGTAAAATTTATGAGAAACTCTAGCAAAACTAGCTTCACCCAGAACAACTCTTAGACTCATATTTTGCCTTGAGAATGGGATGGCCATGGGTACAATTCTCCTCTATTTAGACATCTTAGAAGAGTAATCTCGTTCCTCTAATCCTTAACAAAGAAATCATCAACATTGAACTCAAAGATAATTATTACATCAAGTAAATTTGGCAACTGATAATAATTTTTTCTTAATGCTAGGAACATGCAAAACATCCAAGCGATCAAATTGTTTTCCATTAATGGGCAAAAAAATGTTACCTATACTTGAGATTTATAAAATCACACAATTACCAACTATGATTCCTTTACTGCCATGATACTCTAACTGTCTTGTATACTATTTAGGGTCATAGCTATAAATGTCTTAGAAATATCATAACAAATGTGAGCTATGTGGTTTTTACAATTACAAAACTGATAGATCACCTGATCATTTCTTTGACCACTATCACGGGGTTCCCTTGGTTGCCTCTGATTATCTATGACACCAAAATTTTGAAAGAAGGGATTAATGCGACCAACCCCTCTTCATCGACCATTATGGCCACCACGACCTCGACCATGCCCCCTTTGAGAGAAGCAGGTAGTAATAGATGTTTTTGCTTGCTGGAGGGACTTAGGATTTAGCATATAAAACCTCTTCTCTTGATTAAAAAAGAGATAAAAAAATTCAGAGAACCTAGGGAGCTTATTAAGAGAGGAAGTAATAATTATTGTAATGAAATTTTTATAGTTCCGAGTTAGACCACTAAGAATGTATTAAACCAGATCTCCATCAGAGATAGATCCATTGATTGTAAAGAGAGTCCTCAAGAAATTTAACATGATTCAAATATTCCATTGTGCACTTTCCTTCCTTTTTTACGTTTTGATGATCACATTTCAACTAGAGGATTCTCACACTTGAATGAGATGCATATGATTGCTCTAATGCAATTCATGCCTCCCTAATAGATGGGACTTGAATGATTCATCCAAGTACAACCTTAGTAATTGTGACCTTGATCCAACTCAATGAGAGTTGATCAACACGTTTTCATGTAATAAAATCAAGATTTGACTTTAACTGCTCACCTTATCTAATAAACGAAGTTGGCGCAAGATGGGAACCATCTATAAATTTTATGAGGTTATGGATATATATGACAAACTTAATCTGAGAGTGCCACAATAGGTAATTATCTTTGTCTAACTTTATGGACACAAGGGAGGAGAACACATTCCATTAAAATGTTGGATTGAGCATCAGGGAAGATAAACTTGACACCATAACTACAAGGAGATGAGAAAACACTGCACTAATTATTGAAGCTCACAAGAGTTAGCTAGCTCTGATACCATATAAAAATGAGATCATTGAGAGACAACACGATATGTGATCACAAACACATGGAGAACAAGTTTTTATAGTGGTTTTGTAACCCCCCAAAATTTCAAACATGTGAACCTTTCAGAAAACATGCAAGAGACTAGAAAAATCTCTTTCCTTCAGAGTTTTTTTATGAAATCAGCGAAAGACTATTCTTTTACTAAATTCAGAAAGGCAAGCTAACAACCTTGGGCACGTTAGCTAAAAGAACCAAAACACACAATTCATGTTACTTGCAAAACACTTGGAAAAGCCACTTTTATTTAAAAAGTTTCCCAAATAGTACAAAATTTAGATATCCCAAGGAAAATCCATTACAAAACCGAAAACGTTCAGGACGTGAGCTAAGAGCAGGAAGAGGAAATCTTGAAGCCATCTTGCAATCGCGTCATCGCCCGTGGTGTACCTAATCATCAATTGTACCCATAGAATATGTTAGTTTCGTGAAAAACTAGTAGGTACACAAGAGAGACTACACGAAACTGAATTAAGAGCATTTAATTTAGTATATTAAGCAGTTTAAAGCAAATATGCAGTTAAATAGGTAGCTGTGCAAAACAGGTAAGCAGTTCAAGCAAGTAAGCAGTGCAAATAGGTAAGTCGTTCAAGTAAGTAAGCAGTGCAACTGTCAAACACAGCATGGCAATTCATTTGATCGTAAGTTATGAACTACTGCGTAATAAGCAAGTCTCATGACCCATCAACCATTGTGAACAGACTTTATGTTTCAATATTACTGGCCTACGGGTATGTGCAGGCAAAACATAGAAACAACTGAGACTAGTTCGGGTGTCTGTTATTCTATGTATTTGTAATAACCCGAATAGCTAGCTGAGTCCGCTCCTAAAGAGACGGCTTTAGCCGAGAGAAGATTCTCCAAAGGCAGGTAAGTGGCAATGGATGCATCCAACTTCTGCAGAAGTCCATGGGATCTACCACCTAGGATAATGTCTGGTAGTTCCTTTCCCTAATTCCAATGACTGGGGAGGCCGGATCTTTGCCCGTGGGGTGGTTGTTAACAACCTGTCCATTGGAGTTTTATACCGCTCCGTCCTCTCCCTTGACAAACAACAAGAAGCGAATGAGTGTGTTAAGTGTTGATTAACTAACGACCCATTCTATGTTGTGGTCTTTCAACCACTCGAGCATCTAGCCTATAAAGGCGATCAATCACTATATTATGTGATTACAGCATTATGCATTTAGCACTATTCGAGTTCGCACGACCATCTCATCCGATCATCGCAGTACTAGCGTGTAGTGCACGACTACAAGTACTCTAGGATGAAAGGGGTATAACTCTTCAATAGGAGCCTCAATAGAAGTTTTTTACAAAGATGTAATGTTTCTCAAACTTTACTTTTGACATTCTTTATCTTTTGAAACAACTAGCAGCTTGTGCCAACATTCGGCATGTGATTTTCTAGAATCTCATCCGCTATCGGGGTATCTACATGCCTCGCATGACTCGATACCGGCCTCGATAGACGGGATACGGGTTTCTCAATAGAACCTCTGCTAAGAAGTATTTCACAAAGATGTAATGTTTCTCAAACTTTACTTTTGACATTCTTTATTTTTTGAAACAGCCAGCAGCTTGTGCCAACATTCGGCATGCAATTTTCTAGAATCTCATCCGCTATCGGGGTATCTACATGCCTCGCATGACTCGATACCGGCCTCGATAGACGGGATATGGGTTTCTCAACAAAACCCCTGCTAAGAAGTTTGCTCGAGCCCCAATTCGGGGTTACCCGAGATATGTCAAATAGACGAACAGAACTAGTCAATCACATCCTTCTAAATACTTCAATTTGGGGCATTTTGATGCTTTTGCGTAGCTCCTTAAATCTCAAGTCTACTATGCAGGAACTACGTACTCGAAGAGCCAGGATCCTTGCGAGGTATCCCTCTCCTTAGACGAGGATGTATCGTTAGCTCCCGACTCAACTCTTATCGCAAGAGAGAGAGTGGTAAATGCCCCTTGTATCCTCCACAAGGATGTCTTTATGGCACATGCAAAGAGCGAAAACCTGAGCGTCATCTGCAATGACAAGGCAGTAACAACACATTTGCAAAAGCAAGAGCCTAGGCGTAAAGCACGACGACAAAGGAAAGACATGACAGAAGTAAAGGACAAGGATCGTGAAATCGCATCCTTGAGTTAAATACGTACTCGTATAAATATATATTTGTATATATATTTATTTAATTGTCCTTTTTAGTTAATTGAACTCAATTCAATCGTCCAAGTCCTTCGTTCAATCTTCCCCTACCTTGGGGAGTTGTAAGCTTGTTGGCGCCTGCGGGTGTAAACGATTGATGGCTCATGTCGCAGAGCGTGATCGGGATCCATCGTATGAGCTGCAAAAGTGACGATCTTAGCAAGCTAACACCAAAATTAGAAGGTCAGGGACACTGTCGTTGTCCTGACATAAAGGAAGCAGAGGCAGGAGCATCGTGCCCTTGCACACCTGCTATCAGCACAATAAGCAGGGGCAGGGGCCGCGAGCCCCTGCTGACCTACTGTCAGCAATTTACGAGGAGGCAGGGGGTTGCACCCCTGCCCTCAGAAAGCGAGGGCAGGCAGGGTTGCACCCCTGCCTGACAAAGTAGAAGAGAGGCAGGGGGCTTCGCCTCTGCCTGTCAAACATGCAAGGAGGTAGGGGCTTGGCACCTGCTTGATGAAATACGAACATGCAGGGAGTGAAGCCCCTGCCTGATGCCAAGGAAGAGCGAGGCGAGGGGGCTTGCCCCTGCCTGCTGAAAAATAGCGGAGGTAGGGGCGATGCCCCTGCCTAAAGAGAGAAGAAGCACAGGGAGGGGGCTCGACCCCTCCCTGTCAGAAAAGGGGTGTAGGGAGGGGCTAGACCCCCTCCCCTGCCATAACAGAGAGAAAGGAGCAGGGAGGGGAGTTCGACCCCCTCCCCTGCCGTAACAGAAAGCAAGGAGCAGGGAGGGGTTGGGCCCCTCCCCTGCTAAAGGTGGTGCAGGGAGCAGGGAGGGGAGCTCGACCCCTCCCGTGCCGTAACAGGGAGCATGGAGGGGGCTCGACCCCCTCCCCTACCTACAAGGGTGCAGGGAGGGGCTGGACCCCTGCCCTACAACCAAAGGGCACCAGGAGGGGGCTCAGCCCCTCCCTTACCATACACAGCACAGTGAGTCACAGGGAGGGGGCTTTGCCCCTCCCCTGCGATCTAGGGCAGCAGGGAGGCAGCTCGGCCCCCTCCCTGCGCAACGGAGAAGTGAGGGAGAAAGAGAAACGAGAGAGTGAGAGGGGAAAAGGAGAAAAAGAGGGGAGGTGGATGCGTACCTGGGGCTGCCAGAAGAAGCTCGCCGGATGGAGGGGGGTCGTCGGTGGTGATGCTCGGCAACACAGAGGAGAGAGAGTCAGTCGGGGGAGAGACGAGAGAGCATAGGGGAAAGGGGGGTTTCGAGAACCTCCCCCCCTTTGCCTCGTTGTCTTTAAAAGACAGCGAGGGAGGCGGTGCCTCCAAAGGATCTGGGTCGGGTTCGGGTCCGGGTTCGTATCCGACCTGAATCTAAATAAAAAAATTTTGTGTGTGTTTTACAAGTTCAGTCCAAACGTGACCTACATCCACTATTGGGATCTCTTTCTATCTGTCTCACATGATAGAGAGGAGGCCTCCTTCCTTTTTATAGATGTCAAAAATTACATGATATACTAGGATTCTTGAGTACAAGGAGTTCATATTCGGTTTGGAACTTTGGACTCCTGATTACAGGTTTGCTTTAATATATTTTCAACATGACTTTCTTTCTATCTACTTGGACTCCTTCTCAGAGGGGTTTCCTTGTAGTAGATAATCACCAAAGTCCACTTTAACGTGTGAACCATGGAGTTGGAGATCCAGGACACCATTTACTAGATCTGGACCTATCTTTATATTTGATACCCTTGAATATGAAGTCGGATCTCAGATCCTCTTCTTTCTCCCTTTTATCTCAAAAAAAATGGATTTCATATCTTAGATCTGATGTTTGTTATATCTCAAATCTTGGTGTGGGGTCCACACCACATCGACGCGGCCACCCCATGTCAATCCTAGAACCGGAGATATGAGGGTAACAAATGCACCCAAAAGCATTCATGGGGACCTATATGAGGCCTATAATTTCCCCTGCCCTATAGGATTTTCATGGGAGCACCCTTTCAAGGACAACTCTACATAAGCATTTTTCATCAGAAAAATGTCGCTTTGCCTAAGACTTAATCTTGGCACTAGTCGACATCGATCAAAGTCGAATTGAGAGCCTATTAACGAAACAAATTCAATAAAATACATTGATCTCCACATCTCTACATTTTAATGGCATACAAGTTGAACATAAATAAAGGGGATTCAACTTTCGAGGGAGTGAGAAAAAATGGTAGTCGCTACAATTTTGAGGGCTAATGAGTTTAAAGTGAAAACCTGATTTTTATTAACTATAAAAAAATTAGGTGCATTTTGGAAATTTTTTAAATCATTGGTGGTTTTTTGAATTATGATAATAAGTATGACATCAGTTTGAAAATTTTACCCTACAAAATAATGCCAACTTGAATGAAAAATCGTTACAATTTTTTTTTTCGAAAACTACATTGCAAATTTTCTTACAAAGGCATGTATTAAAGTTTTAAAACGAGTTTTACTAACTATGGAGGTGGCATTATTAATTAGACAAAGATGAATGGGAAACAAAGTTGTTTTCTATCCTTTTAGGACCCATTTGCTTCGATGGACTTTCATATGAAAATGCACATTCATAAAAAAGCATCTATCATCAAGTGGTAAAATACTTGGGGCCTGTTGTGTCATGAAGTTTTCATGAGAACTGCTAAGCTTGCATCCCTTTCCCACTGTAGGTAAAGCAAACATCCAAGCATCATGGATAATAGTAGCTTTGGCTCAGGCATCCACCATTATACCAGAAATGGTTTGCCATGCAATTGCTATTCTTAATAGAAAGGAGCATTATCTATTTATATAACATATCATTTATTGAATCACAAATTGGGCGGGTGGACACCTAATGTACTTGGTATTGGCCATAATTTACAAAAACATTATGTAGTTTTCAGTAAGAGGAGAAAGGGTTAAGAATTCACCTAAGTGTAAGCTCACACATTTTTCAAGGAATCCTATATGTTTTTTTATAGGCAAACTAGGCAGACCCAACACAAGCTGACATTCACTAACGGCTCCTAGAGCCCCCATTGGTAGGGAATCCTAGATGTTGTCCAAGTAAAAGATCATAAAAAAGTGTCATATGCTGACACAAGTGGGTTGATTTCTCCCACCACCTTTTCTTTTTTTTGAAAGGCAAGTTGAGGTTAGACAGACCCCTACCAGTTATACAACTATTGTAATGCCTTGGACTTTTAGAACCAAAACTTAAAAAAAAAATCACTTTTTTTTAATGTAACAAAAAGATGATGATTAGTCATTTGTTTTGAAAACGTCAAGCAGGTCATAGTTATGTATCCAACAACATACTCAAACTTTAAGTAAATCAAAACATTTTATTTACAAGTCTTTATTATAAAACAATACTACTTAGTACAACAGTACTATAATAACCAGAGTCTACGAACAAGCATAAGTAATAACTTGGTGAAACCTTAGATCTCGGTGTTGCTCTACTCCATACCTCACACAACAGGTTAACTACCTAGATTCTCCATAAATGGGGTTAGTACCATTATGGTCTGATAGAAAAGCATTTCAGTTCCAAACAAGTATAATATATTAAAGCACAATTGACCACTTAAGGATCGTAGTTTGAAAATGTCAATTTTGGATCATAACTCAAGTCTCCAAGACTTAGCGTAGTATCGTTCGCAGGTACCCTATGAATAAAAAAATGAGCTTCTCGAGCTCATCGTAACCATGTGAACACAACTTGGGTCTTTCACCCATTCGGTCCAACAGTATACCAAGACAAGTGCCTTACATACGACAATGCATAAATAGCATTAACGTATATTCATTCATTCTTTTGTCAATGAACTTATAACTAATGCATTATTTTGATAATTACTAGTTCACACTCTGGTACGTGGGGTAACCTACTTCGATATCAAACAAAATATATGAATGTCTTTTATGCTATGTATTTTTGTGCTCAGATGCCTGAATGACTCACTCTTGCCGGAAAAATCCAATGCTAAGACCATTTCGGATGCATCCTACCACTGCAGTAGTTGAGTCTATCGCCTAGGACTAATAGATAGTCTGACCTCCTAACCTCCAACTGACACTGACAGGAGACTGCTGAACATTTTGATCTAAAATAATATATGCCACTCGGGTGGTACCACTATCGTCTTCACGATAAGCATAAGTCCTGAATGGGTTCAACGGTATAATCCTGATTATAGGAATGTCGAGTGTATTTTGGCAAACAAGTGCATCACGCACGAACGACAATATGAACCCAACCCAATTCAGTCAGTTATGAAGCACAAGCTTTTTCTCATGTGGGCAACGACCATTATTATGTTTGTTTATATGCATGCAGACATTGCTCTTTATGCCTTCATGCCTTCGACCTTCATGAGTACTTCACCCATTCAGGTGGATAACATACTCCTGCACAACAACACTTATGAGTACCTCTCCTAAAATGGTGGATCACAAAAGCATGCATATGATGCGATCATCTTCGATCGACTTCTCAGGCGATATCAGCCTTTACGAGCACCAACCTAAAGAAGCGCAACAACTCCTCTGGTACAGGAACGCTTATGAGTACTTCGCTTAATTTAGGTAGAGCCTACTTTGGCACAACGATGCTTACGAGTACTTCGTCTGCTCGAGGCGGATTAACTACCCTAGCACTATGGTGCTTGTGAGTATCATGCTCATTTGAGGCAGATTAGACAGAGTCTTCCAGGGTGGGATCTGAAACAACATAAGTTCTTACGAAGGCATAGTCATGCCAACTTTGCTCGAGCATCCTTAGCTCGTGCAAGCACTTCATCGATTGAGGCAAAAAATTCGGCATCGTAATGCCTTAAGGAAATGAAAATCTTTTATGTTTGTTGAAGAGATATGCATCATTGTGCTTACATTGTATCTTCTATGGTTTATCAAAAAGCTTGGCCTTAATTAAGCCTCAGTCTAGTAACTTAAGTGATTATGTGAAAAACCTGAAGCCCTTCAGTGTTTTACGCAAGTCTGAGACTCTTCACTTAGGGGTTTCTTTGTCAAACATCATTTTGTATAGGATATGGGTATTTGAAGTGCTTGAGCATTTAGAATTAGTCGCCATATATATATATATATATATATATATATATATATATATATATATATATATATATATATATATATATATATATATATATATATATATATATATAGATATACACGCTACTATAAGTAGAGCAAGTACGTTAAATGCTTATGTGCCAAATAAATGTGTATAGTATATACTATGTCTATGCATATAACATGCAAGTATTACGTAAAAGCATGGTGATGCACGAAAATACGTACATGCTCAAATATATGCACACGTAATTATAGAATAAGCATGATAGTGTACAAAAAATGCATACGCACACAAATAGATGCGCAAGTAATCATAAAGTAAGCATGGTAGTGTACGAGAAATGCATACACACCCAAATAAATGTGCACATAATCATAGAATAAGCATGACAATATATGGGAAATGCATACACGCCCAAATAGATATACACATAATCATAGAATAAGCATGACAGTACAAAAAATGCATACATGCATAAGTGCATGGCCTGGGTGCAGAATAACACGCCTACCTAAATAAATTATAGAAAGAAAGTACATAGTATACATATTAGATGAGTGAGGATGTAGTTGCAAGGACATGCAAGTGGACACCAACGCAAACGCTCATAGTGGCATAGATGGTGTGAACCAAGGGCTCAGACCTGATTTCTACGTATGATATCGAGCGTAGCAAGGGCATAGCAACACGCAGGTCGATGCATGTGGCATCAACACTCTGTCGTCTAAGAGCGTATTCGCTTTACACAAAGGGGGCTAGACAAGGGCACAAGTAAGCATACATATGCACGTGTGAAGTTAAAAAGGTGTATAGGGGGTAACCACACCGTACACGAAGCATAAATTTTAATACATTAATATTGATGCCTTCAACATATAATCCTACCTCATTATTCATAGACGAGGCTAAGCTTGAACGTAAGGCCCCTCTTGGGTTATGGCTGGCACGCACTCTTGTTCGGTAGGGTCACGACAAGGCCAGTTCGCATAAAAGCAAGTAGGAAAGAGAAAAAGAGTGGTGGAGGTATGGCGTTGACTCGCAACGTGCACCCTCACACACTTGGCTCACAAAAAGAGCGAGAGAGAGATAAATCGACAAAGGTCTAGTCAAACCTAGCTTAGCTCAAGGTAGGTTCGACCAACTAGGTTTGAGCCTAGTTTGGGTTAGGGAAAACCTGTACTTAGGTTCGGTCGAAGCTAAAAGCAAGTGAGCTTGGACGGGTTTGCAGCAACACACTGAACCAAGGAGAGGGGCGACTGCGGACTCGCAGTCAGTCCGATAAGGCTGGTCGGTGGCCGGGCGAACCAAGAAAGGTTGGGTGAGTGGGAGGGGCAACAACCATCGAGCCTAGTCAGCCTAGCCGACTTTCACAGTCAAGACAAGAGAGAGAGATAGTTTTACCGGTCAAAGACTGGTGAGAAGCCGATGGTGGTCACCAGTGGTGAGTGGTGGGTGGTGGAGGGTGGATGGTGGTGTTGACCCAAGCAAGAAAGGAGTAAAGGAAGAAGCAAAGAAGAGAGAGAGACCCTTGAAAATAAAAAATATGATCTTTCAAAGGGGGTTCACTTCTATTTATAGATTGTCAAATGGGTCATGGATCCGGATATGGGTCAGATTCGAACCAAATTCAAACTCAAAAGCATTAATAGTCATTAAGGTGATGTGACAAGGAGTTTTATCACATCACAAGACTTAAGAAAAAAGTAATTAAATAACATTTATATCTTCACAAGATATTTTTGTGGGACTCACAAAATATTTTGTGGGGCCTGCATGGTTTGGTGGCTCGCTGATATTTTTTTGAAAAAGCCAAAACTTGGTCGCATGCTTTGTCTCGTTGAGACTAAGCAGATTGGTTCATAAAAAAACTTCTTATTTTGCTTAACGAACTCGATATGGTTCTCCGAACTATTCTATCGAAAATCATCGAGGAAATATGTGTACTTATCCTAAGCATAGTTGACTCAATTTTTTTTTCGTTTTGTATCCTTAGGTCAAAATGATGAATATATATAAAATACCTCGTATATTTAACATGAAATGTTACAGAAAATTCATACATCTTACAACAATATCATTAGGTTTTGAACCTGCAATATCCCAACACAAGGCGACATGCACTAGCTGCTCCTATAAGCCGTTGGTGCCCACCACCTTCTTCTTTGTATGTGAAAATCCCTTTATACCTCCCCCATATAAAAAGACTTCCATAGGAAAGTTGAGTGGAAAGAGTTTTTAGAAACTCATGCCCTTATCATGAAAGCTCTTTCTCTTCCATAAGAACGAAACAAATGGGGCCTTATCCAAAAAAGAAATTTTCCATAGGAGCTATATTTGCTACGAAAATGGGTGGTTTTTTAAACATTTTGGGCGAGACAAGAAAAGCCTACTTGAGAAACCAAATGAAAACGAGCTACCATACAGAACTATACCTCATTCTTCAAAACCAAAGCAACATGCAGATCCCACAATGGTACTCTCATGCATAGTGACAAATGTTAAAAACAGCAAAATATTACCCACCAAAAACTCGTGAGAAATATAATTATTTTTTAAAAACTTGCATTTTTTGGGACAAAATATCGACTATAAAATAAATTAAAAATAACATTTTATAAAAATACAAATAAAAATATTTAAAAATAGAAAATACATTTTTATGGTAAATAGCCTCTAAAACATAAATATCATGTTTAAAACACAATATTTATGCTTCAACAAGAAAATCATGATATTTTGAATATATCATGAGAAATTAAAGTTTAAAACTTTTATGTAATTTCTCGTTATATTTGTCACACCACTCTCATGGGCACATAACTATACTGGTACTGTTTGGATGACACCCAAAACCAGATTGAAAACCTGAATTTAGGTGTCAAACCAGGTTTTGGTAAACTTGGTTTAGGGGCAAAACTAGGTTTCTAACCCAGTTTTGCAAAAACAGGCCCACCTTGCTTTTCCACCGGCCAGAAAATGGCAGGAAAATATGCTTCTTTCTTTTTTGCACCATGGCCATCCAACGATTTTCCAACCAGCTACTATCTGGGAAATGGCTGAATAATTTGCCTTTTTCGCTTTTTATTGTGATTTTTAGGTTGGTCAACCATTTTCCAACCAGCCACTGGCCAAAAAATGGCCGAATTTTCTTTTAGTTGTTTTTTTCATTTTTGGGCAGGCCAGTCATTTTATGGCAGACACTGGTCAGGGCATTTCCCAGCCAGTGGCTGGCCGAAAAATGGCCACCCTTATTTATTTTTCTTTTTTTTGTTAGTTTTTGGTGACCAAAAACCTAAAAATTTGGTCACCCAAACAGTCCTCAAATGGTTGATTTTTGGCAAACACCTAGTTTAAGAGACAAAACCTGGTTTGCCAAAAACCAGGTTTTGGCCCCTGTCATCCAAACCAGCCGTAAGGTTTAAGGACCAGTTTGGGGATGGAAATGACCTATCCAGTTTTAGATCCAACTTTTTTGTTA
Source organism: Nuphar pumila (assembly GCF_984573655.1). NCBI lineage: Eukaryota > Viridiplantae > Streptophyta > Magnoliopsida > Nymphaeales > Nymphaeaceae > Nuphar > Nuphar pumila. The sequence continues at coordinate 77,258,062 of NC_143260.1, read as the reverse complement.
AGTGAGTCTGGACCTTAATCAGTCAGATCTGAAATGGCAGTTGTAAATCCAGGTAGGATCTTTTCATTGTTCTACCAAACCTGGTAATGGGATTAATACTTGAAAAACAAGGTAATACGCATGAGAACTGAAAATGGTTTGGACCTGATCAGGATATGGCTCGATTCTAGGTTGGTCATACCAACCTGAGTTCAAGTCCGGATCCAAACAACTACGACTACAAAGACAAAAGAATGACCAAATTGAACAAATAGGCCTTTTTGGTTCATATTCGAGAAGTCACCATACTGTATTGTGTTTGGGTCAGAGGACTGACGGGACCCTACCCACTTGCACGCCCAAGGCCTTTTTGGTCCATATCATTTTCTTGCATTATCAGAAGGGCTGAAGTCCACTGTAGGCCCATATCCCACGATTCAACAATCCTAAACTGGATAAAGTGGGGTGCCCTTAAGCCAGCTCAACCAAAGCCAACTTCAGTCTCTCCTCATAAGGTGTCCCCTGTAGCCCAAGCATCCCATTGTTTGGGCATGTTACTCATGGTTTTAAATTTTTAATCCCTGAGTTTTTTTTTTTTTTGAAAGATCCCATGGGCCATTGCATCTTTTTTTTTTGGAAGGCAGATCCTCACCAGTTATTATTCAACGTACCTCAGCTTACCCCCCAAAAAAAAATTGTAGAAAGAAGAATCTAATCCAAGAATCTAAACAGCAGCCAATAAAACTACTTCTCGAGAATGGTGCAGAGTGGATCATATTTTACTCAACCCAGATCCGAATATCAAGCAGTAGGTCCAAATCTGGATTTGAATCTGAGCTAGATCCATAATTCTGAATTAGATAAAAACAATTTTTAGAAACAAGAGCTTAGATGTACAAAGTACTAACTGGTTTTAATCCACATCACAATATAGCTTCAACAAAAACCATTAATCCGAATCAGATAAGCACAAACTCCGTCAACATATCTGATCCTATCTTAAGATTCATATACAAAATAATCTGTCAGATTAGGATCAAGCGTGCACTGAACCCGATCCACTTGTCCCCATGTCAGTCAGTCAGCTGGTACCACCACCACCACCACCACACCACCATGGCCCTAAAACATGAAAGGGATCATGTTGAGAAAAAGGCCGTGACAAGTGACCTCCACGTGTCAACTGCACACGGACCATTTACCATATCTTTACAGGAGGCAGCAAGAAAGCTAGATGTTTGCCTTGAGCTTTCAGAGTCGCTCATAACTTGAAATTCTCAAAGTTGGCTTTCATTGATGGAGAGGGGGGGGGGGGTCCCACATCATGCATATACCCTACACCTACAACACGAAGCCGATATGAGCCACAAAAAAGCCAGGCAGCCCATGTGAGTCCTCCATCCACACATGACATCAGCATCACATCCTGCCCATCCCCTCTTGTACCCTGCCTTGCATTCCCCCATCACATTCCAAGTTTTGGGTGCAGAGGATACTCCTTCAACCAACCATGAATTGCTGAAGATCCAGAACAAGATTGGAACACCTCAGACCCTCTAAGACTCTCTGACTCAGCCTTCCCTTCCCTTCCCTTCATCAGTCCACAATCGAAAGGTGTGTGACAGATTAGCCTTCCTTTGAACCATGTCAGTGTGGGACTATGAAGATGGTGAGTCTGTGGGAGGTAGAGAGTATAGCAACGGGCTACTGAATTTGACCAAGCATGGCCTAAAGATAGATGGATTCCAGAGAAGAGACCAATCTTGGTAACATCCCTTTTGTTTCTTAACTGCACGTATGAAATAGAATATCAGTAAAGATTGGAGTAAATCAGATTTCTCTCTCTTAATGCACTAACCAAGTTTTTCTGCTTTTGGCATTTGGTAAGGTATGTTGCCACTGATATTCCAAGTGATTTACTGGTTCAAGTGGAAGACGTCACCTTTCATCTTCACAAGGTGTGTATAAGTTTCATTTGGTCAGTGGTAGTTGTGGTTTTCTTTTCTTGTTGCCTGCAAAAGAGACTAAGAGAGTGATTTGGCTGGTGTCTTTTGTTACTGCAAACTGGGTAACCGGAATGAAACATGGGATGCTCCACCAACATGCAGTATCCACTGCTGTCTCGAAGTGGAAGAATGAACAGACTGATATATGAGAGCAGGGAGGCAGAACTCAACCTGATCAAATTGGACGACCTCCCCGGTGGTGCTGATGCCTTTGAACTCGCGGCGAAGTTCTGCTATGGCATCGCCGTGGATCTGACAGCTGCTAACATCTCCGCGCTGAGATGTGCAGCCGAGTACCTGGAAATGACAGAGGACCTAGAAGAAGGGAACCTCATCTTCAAGACAGAAGCCTTCCTCAGCTACGTTGTCCTCTCATCGTGGAGAGACTCCATCATCGTGCTCAAGAGCTGTGAGCAATTGTCGCCGTGGGCAGAGAACCTGCAGATTCTGAGGAGGTGCAGTGAGTCAATCGCTTGGAAGGCCTGCGCCAATCCAAAAGGGATCAGATGGGCATACACAGGGAAGCCACCCAAGAGCTCAAGCCTGCGATGGAACAATGTGAAGGAGTTGAGCCCTGGCAGAAACCAACAACTAGTCCCGCCTGATTGGTGGTTTGAGGATGTCTCCATCCTCCGCATAGATCACTTTGTGCGTGTGATCACAGCTATCAAAGTAAAAGGAATGCGATTTGAGCTCATCGGTGCATCCATAATGCATTATGCATCCAAGTGGCTGCCCAACTTGGGAAAGGAAGGAGCAGCAGTGGCAGCTGCAGAAGAAGGGAGCAGAAACAACCACTGGAAAGGCGGGGCTCTGCACTTGATCGTTGCCGGAGGCAATGAAGACGCTATGAACGGGCAGGCCAGGGAGCAACAGATGATCATCGAGAGTTTGATCAGCATAATTCCACAACAGAAGGACAGCGTGCCATGCAGCTTTCTGCTGCACTTGCTGAGCATGGCCAACATGCTGAAGGTGGCACAAGCGCTCATCACTGAGTTGGAGAAGAGGGTGGGAATGCAGTTCGAGCAAGCCAACCTGTCAGACCTCCTTATCCCCTGCTACAACAAGGCTGAGACCATCTACGATGTGGACCTGGTCCAAAGGCTGCTCGAGCACTTCCTTGTTCAGGAGCAGACCGAGCCATCCGGTCCCAACGGCCAGTCCTTTAGTGAGAAGCATGGAGGCTATGAGGCAGCGCCAAAGCCGCACACTGTCGGGAGCAATGCCAAAATGAGGGTGGCTCGACTCATCGATATCTATCTAACCGAGGTGTCTAGAGACAAGAACCTGTCCTTGACCAAGTTTCAGGTATTGGCCGAGGCATTGCCGGAGTCTGCAAGGAGTTGTGATGATGGCCTGTATAGAGCCATTGACTCCTATCTTAAGGTATTCCTCTGCATTACATAAGCATGCGTGCAGTCTATATGCAACCACGGAATAACTTGCCTCTTGCCATTGATTTAATCTCCATACTTGTGTCCCTACCACCAGCAGCAGCACCAGCACCACCACTACCACCAGCACCACGACAACCGTCACCACACACACATAAGGGATGTAAGCCCATCAGTGCTCCCATGCAAATAATACTCGTATTGACAGATACCTTCTTTTGCCAAGTCTAATTGGATCTAGTCTAGTCAAGAACTGACACTAAAAAATAGAGTTGGAACTGAGTCAATGCAAGATCAGATTTGCAATTTCCAATAAAAAGAAACCAGTTATACACATGTTTAACCAGTTTTACCAGATTTAGAATACCAAATTCATAACTGGACTGCATTATGTTACCTAAGTAAACCCTGAACCGGTAATGAAGAGTTACCAAGACAGATTCAGTTATGGATCAGAAATGACCTTTTACCATTTCAACCCTCATAAGCAACCATGTCATTGCAAAACGCTGCTGCTAAGCTCTACAAGATATAACCCATTGTTGGTTCACTGGATCAGGCACATCCAATGCTCACGGAGCATGAAAGAAAGCGACTGTGCCGTGTGATGGACTGCCAGAAGCTTTCAATCGATGCCTGCATGCATGCTGCGCAGAACGAGCGGCTCCCACTGAGGGTTGTTGTTCAGGTACTCTTCTCAGAGCAGATCAAGATAAGCAATGCCCTGGCTGCCAACTCCATGAATGACGGAGGGGAGCCTCACTACACTCCTATGGTCCCAGCAAGAAGGGCCCGGCTGGAGGACACACCACAGTCCTTTCAGGAAGGATGGACCAAGGCCAAGAAGGACATCAACACCCTCACGTTTGAGGTAGAGAGCATGAAGGCCAAGTACATGGAGCTCCAAACGGAAATGGAAAACCTCCGAAGGCAATTTGAAAAGATGGCCAAACCCAAGCAGTCATCATCATCGGCAGCTGCATGGACTAGTGGATGGAAGAAACTCAGCAAGTTGACCAAGCCATCAGCCGCTGAAGGGCCAGAGGATGCATCTCAAGTTCCTGGTCAGGCCGATCAAACCAGGAAGATGCTGAGGAGGTGGCGCAACTCCGTTTCCTGATTCTTGTTTTTCTACTGTAATCCTATTCTTCTTCTTCTTCTTCTTCTTCTTCTTCTTCTTCTTCTTCTTCTTCTTCTTCTTCTTCTTCTTCTTCTTCTTCTTTAGCTGTGTATGTACCATTTGGGCACTAGGTTAGGCTTTGCATGTTTTCTCTTGATCTTTCCGAAGCATGGTTTTTGTAGAATTGAAACTTGAAAACTTTTACAAAGCATGATTTGAGAAACTCATGAGCTCTTATTGTAGTGGCTTGCTTTGCTCTTGGCTAAGTATGGCTTGTGAAACATAACTTATCACATGCATTTGGTTATAAACATGCCTGCACACTCTGAGAATGAACTCTGTGGTTTGGTCCCAAAGCCACAATGTTGAGGCATATTTGTGGATGTTGGTAGCATCGACCTCTCGATGCTGTCATCTGCTAGCATGAAAAGCAGCAGAGAAACAGTTTCACCTATGCCAGGGGCAGGAGCCATCTTCAAGATTGGCTCTTGAACACGCAATTTATGAAAGAGATTGTTTTATGTAACAAGATACATCTTGACATTGAATTCCAAAATCCTATTGTAATATATTGCACTTTAACATACTAAAACGAAAATCATGCATACATAAGAAAACCAACGCAGAAATTAAATGAATTATAGGGTGCTCAAGATAAGGTTTAAAGCAAATCAATTTGTTGCTGACACAAATTGTTGATCTTTTATTAGGAATGAAAGATCCAATACGGTGATTTTACCTAAAGATACTAAAGATGTACTCATGAAAAGGGTGGAAGCAAACATATTACTACAACGTTCATATTTTTGTGTAAACAGATTGGATTAACGCCAGAGGCTAATAGATTACAACATACCTTCTCTAACAATAAAGTTCAAACTAAACATGTTGATTAATTGAATTAACATGCCAACAAGCAGACCAATTATATGCTGTATCTTGACCTACCTCTTGGGTAATCTCAACCTCAATTCACAAAAAAAAAAAAAACAGTTTAATCCAATACAAAAGTTGATGTCACTCTCTTACACAAAAAAACTTGCACACATCAAAAAGCAATGATCAAAAGAAAATTATACCTGCCATTGCTTTTCCATCCTGATGGTCACTATGCTAATTACTGTTCCAATACTTAGAATGAAGAGAAGGTTGGTATGCTCAGTATTTTTTCCAAGAGTTCTCCAGAATTGAGTGTTGGCAAAGCATGAGCCCATATCAGGAAAGAACCCATCAAACCTTCCTCATTCATGCCCCTCTGAAACCATCATGGATTCATCGATCTCCCCACCAGAACTCAACCCCCTCTGTCTCATCTCCCTCATAACCAACCTCCCCTGCACCACCCATTTCTTCCTCACACACCACCGAGCCAAGAACCCGAAATTCTCGGCGTCTACTCTAGCATCCCTCCCACTCACAGCCACCACAAACTCAAGACCCTCCTGAAACAAACCCTTCTCCAGAAACCCTCTAACAAGATGCAGATACGTGCAATACATAATCTTAATCCCATCGCCCACCATCCTCCTCAATATCCGCAATGCCCCATCCAACCTACCAACCCGACAAGCAACCAACACCAAGGCGTCGTACGTCCTCGAGTCGAGCACAAACTTCTCCTCCTCCTCCATCTTCCTCAGCACTTCCACAGCCTCCCGGCACCGCCCGGAAATGCAGTGCGTCGTAAGCAAGTAATTGTAACAGGCGATGTCGGGAGCGAACCCGGCGCCGCGCATCCACCGGAAAATCTCCTCCACCTGGTCCATCGCCTTCATTCGGCTGAAGAGCGAGACCAAGGGATGGAAGGAGACGGTGTTCGCGCCGTGCTCGCCGTCGATCATCGTTTGGACAACCGCCCGCGCCTCAACGGGAAGGTGGTGCTTGCAGAGGCAGGCAACGAGGCAGTCGAAGGCGCTCTTCTTGCCATGGGCGCCGCAGTCGAGAGCGGTCAGGCTCTCAGTGAGTGGTTTCAGAGAGGGGAGGCCGTTCGGAGAGGCGGCGAACCGGAAGGTTTTAATGGTGGGGAGGAGGCCGTCCCTGATTCTACTCCTGAGGAGGAGCCGCACCGTCTCGAAGTCGCCCGTATTCAACGCCTCGTTCGTCAGATCGTCGTAGTAAGAAGAGCTGCGTTTGGGGCTGGGGAGTTCGAGATTTCGGTTGAGTTCTGTGGCGGTAGTGGCGGTAGTGGCGGTGGTGGTGAAGTGGCGAAGAAGGAAGAAAAAGGGAGGAGAAAGGGAGGAGATGGTGGTGAGGTGGCGGAGAAGGAAGAAGAGGGAAGGAGAAGGGGCGGAGATGGTGGTGGTGGTGGTGAGGTGGCGGAAAAGGAAGAATAGGGAAGGAGAAGGGGAGGAGATGGTGGTGGTGGTGGGGAGGCGGAGAAGGGAGGGCAGCATTGTTCAAGAGGGTTTGGGCGGTCGCCTTCGGGGGAGAGAGAAGATGAGAAAAAGCGCCACCAACGTGATTTTTAGGTAGCTTTGCGACTCGGGAATTTGAAAATTCCGATTCGTTTATATAGTTCAAGAATCGGAACTTTGCAGTTCATTAACTCAGCCCTGATTTTTAAAGATTGGTGAAGCACGGTCTCCTATCATCACACCATCAATCTGAACACAAAGTTGTTTTTGGGCCACTTTTTCACGAAAAAATGAACATTAATTTCAATATGTTTGCTTTAGACAATGAAAAATTGGGTGTGGTGCAAGGTATGCACTGACACTGTCAACCGGAGGAGAGGTCATCTAAACGCCAAGCTCATGGAGAAAAAATTGGACCCAGTGATTTCTGTAGCAACATTAGCTACAGCTCTATATTCAGCTTTTGTAACGAGATACAACAAATTCAAGACACAAGGTTTGGTCCTAGGTAAACTGCATATTCGAAGGTTGACTTACGATCATCTGGGCAGCATGTCCGATCAACCTCATAGTAAACACAGATACCAAGAGATTTGGCTGGCCTGAGAAACAAAAAAAAATTGAATAGTAAACTTCAAGTATCGTAAGATGTGTTTAACAACCGCCCAATGTTCAAAAGTTGGACGATGCATAAATTAACATACTTTATTCATACTGAATGCAACGTTGGGTCTTGGGTGAAGCAGATATGGGTTTAGCACTCATCATATTAGACATCGTGAGAAGGTCCAAAATATATTTCCTTTGTGAGAAAAACAGGCCTTACTGAGTGAGCATATATCACCTCTATACTAAGAAAATAATGCAACATGCCAAGATCCTTAAGAGCAAATTGTTTTCCAATAAAAATGACAAGATTATGAATAACAAATGAACAATTGCAAGTGACTAAAATATCATCAACATAACCTAAGATAAAGATTTGCAATTTATCTATGTGAAAAACAAATAAGGAGAGATCATTTTTTTAGCTAACAAAACCTCGCTTAACAAGAGCATTACTCAATTCTTGAAACAATGCTTGAGGTGTTTGTTTTAGACTATAAAAAGCTTTCTTATATATAACCAAGAAATTGTTGATCATCAAACTCAGGTGGTTGGACCATATACAATCATCGCTTACCTCTCATTCTCATACTTAAAGCAACAAACAACATGATGTGAATGGTAGTAGGTTTGACCACTAGACTAAAGGTCTCAAAGAAGTTGACTTCTTCTTGATGAAAACCCTTGGCTACCAAACCAGCTTTATATCGTTCGAGGGTTCCATCGACTCTCATTTTGATCTTATAGACTCACTTGCAACCTACAAGGTTGCGAGAATCACCTGAAGGAACAAGCTGCCAGGTGTATTTTTTTATTAAAGTAGCATATTCTTCTTTTATAGCATGCTACCATCTAGTGTCTTTAACAGCCAATTTGTAAGAAGAGGGTTCCTGATCACGAGTAAGCTCACTCAACTAGGGATGGTAGTGGACCGAGGGAAATGGGGATTCGTTTAAACCCACCCTGTTTGGGGCGAGGATGGAGGACATGAAATGGGGAATGGATTGAGGATGAAGGTGAAAATCAAAACCCGTGCGGGGATGCACTTACTCTTGGAACCGCCCCATCTCGGATCTCCGTTAATAAAATCACTAATATAACCTTATTATATTATAAAATAATATTTAAATTCTATATATTTCTAACCCTAAGTTCGCACTTCATAACCCTAAAAATAGGTCTCATCTCTCCTTCCTCTAAAGTCTCTAAAGAAGGACCATTTAAATCCTATATCAGGAGAAATAGGGCTCCATCCAAACCCACCCCATTTGGAGCGGGGATGGAGAATATGAAACGAGGATGGAGGTGAAGACCCACCATGACGGTGGACTAGAGATGGAGGGCAAAATTTTGAGATGGGGCAGGGGTGGAGAGCTTGTCCCCCCCCACCCACCCACCCACCACATTCCACTGCCATCCCTACACTCAACAAGGTCACGTGAAGTGAGTATTTAGAGGAATGATAAGCTTTAGGCTTAAGAGTCTCATTTTTTAGCATGAGTAAACATATGATGAGTCTGTTGTGGAACATGCATGAATATGTTATCATGGCTTTATCCAGAACTTTTGGGCAAATCTTCGGGATCAACGACAAAATCAATATTAGTTGAGCCAGGGGCAGAGACATGAGAAGATTCAACTTCCTCGGCACTGGTGATAACACGGGCTCGGGTTGAGAGTCAGCCATAGGTGTCACAGACTTGGGATCTACAAACACACACACATGTGAGTCAGTCTGATAGGACAATTTTTGTTTTTTTGGATTTTATCCAAGGGAAAATTGGTATCACTAAATGTGACATCTTTGAATATGTTAATTTTATGATATTGAGGTTCAAGGTAGATGTACCTGTGATGGTTATTGCAATAACCTAGAAAAATGTGAGCTTTGGACCTAAAGTCAAGTTAATTTCTCGATAAGGTCAAAGGTTAACACGCACACTGATTAGTATTGAGGAATTTATAGTTTGGTACCAATACCACACTCTTAAGAAAGGGTCAAGAACTTTGTACTCACCACCACCATCATTATGCAGGTGTTTAATCTTCTTTCCAACCAATTTTTTAACCAAAACCTTAAACCTTCAAAAAATATTAGCAACATCAGGTAGAGCCAAGAATATCTTGAAAATGCATCAACAAATATTATGTAATATCTATATCTATTTTTATCTAGAACTGGGGCTGCCCCTAAAAACCAAAAAATAATAATTTGCAGTGGCTCAAGGCTATCACATGAAATACTAGAGAATGGTAACTTATATTGTTTACCCATCTAGCACACAGAGCTAACATGAACATCATTATTAATGTGAGGCAAACTAAAATTTTGAATAACTTTATGAACCATTTTCAAACTAGCATGTCCAATCCTATTATGCAAAATATCAAAATCAACTTTTTCTCCTACACAAGTACTCTTATTATCAAAACTACTAAAGGAGTCTATAAAGTAAAGACCATCTTTTGCTTTCTCCCAAATAAGCTTTTATCCAGATTTGGCATCCTTTACATTGCAATAAGATGGATGGAACTTAAACACCACTCCATTGTCTTGTGTGAATCTTTGCATAGAATGTAATTTCTTGGTTATTTTAGGAACATGCAAGATATTACTAATGAGAAATTTAGAATTTTCTGAGTTAAAAACAAAACTACCAATATGAGATATCTACAAACTTTTACCATTAACAATCTTAATAGAATTCTGGCCTTGATTGTAAGACACGCAATTTTTCAACAAAAGTTTTAAACAAATTCATGAGGCATTTCAAGTGAAAATAGCATTTGAAATCATAATGCAAATCGAAGCGATTTCTGCGAACTAGTTATACTTAGGATATTCGTATCTTCATGAATATATGCTCAAACAGTCAAGGAGTCGTAACTTTCTTCCTGAGTAAAATCAAGAGATTTGTACAGGCCAACTTTCTTAATTATGTCAATACGAAAAGAATGGCGTACTCAAATTTTTTTTAAAAAAAAAATACCGAAAACCAAATTTTTTTGCGGAGCCCATGTGAATGTTGGTGGGACCCACAAAAATATTCCTTATAAAATATCTTGTAGGATCTACAAAATATCCTATGAAAATATCTCATATGGGCCCCACTTAAAAAAAAAAACTCCTATCTTTATCTGAAAAGATAGGGGCAAAAAGGAAAGAAGAAAACTTACAAGCTAAGTTTTCTTTGCCTATAAATAAGCACCTCCACCCTCTCTCTTCTCATATCCCCCCCCTCTCTCTTGCCTTCCTTCTCTCTCCTAAACCTTCCCTACTTAGCCTAGCCTACTTAAGTGGGTCTAAGCCTACCTGACCTGATCTAAGCTTGCCTGACCTGGTCCAAACCCACTTGACTTGGCTTGAACCTAGTTGGGTTTAGTCAAAGTCAAAGTCTCTTTTGGCCCTAAACCCAGATTTGATTCACTTGACCCAGACTCAGCCTACTTGGGCTAAGTCTGAACCTGCCTAACCCAGTTGACATGGACCGAACCCAGTTTGGTTCAAACCAGTTGGGTTTAGCAGCTTGACCTGCTCTTCCTCTTTCTCAACTTGGTCGAACTTATCTGACCTAGTTTGACCTCTCGAAGGAAGGTTCAATCCTAGTTTGAAGAAGTCAGAGCATTTCAGAGTTGTTCTTCACTGATTGGAAGTAAGTTTGCTTCACCGATCCATCTCTCTCAAGTATTTGATGTGTTATATGTAGTATATTTTCTGAAGTAGTATCTTACCCTAGTCCTTGGTTGATGCCGTCTAGGACACTTTGGTATTCACGCACATGCCTTATGACTATCGTCGGATATATACATTGAGTTATGCAGTATATGCGTTCTTAAAAATGGTATCTAGTCCTTGATTAATGCCCTGTAGGACATTTTGGTGTTCACGCATATGCCTTGTGACTATCGTTGCATATGGATTTTCATGTATATACATATTTAAAGATTCATCATCGCGTCGAACAATGCCAAGGCTATTGCTTTCTGCAATTTAAATTATGCATTTTGTATTATCATCGCGTTGAACGATGCCAAGGATCTTGATTTCTATAATTTAAATTATGCATTTAGCATGTTACTCCATCATACAGAGGAGGTACTGTCGAAGTTTTGAATGGTACTTTCCACAAAGTAGAAAGGATCGACTCACTCCTGTCATTGAAGCAGACAAAGTGTTGTCGAAATGGTTGACAAAAAATTTATTTGAACCAGTTGAATGGCACGAGGATGCCATATTGTCAAAACGTTGCCAGAATAGCACATTTCTATGCTCGCCTGTAAGGGCACTTTACTCGCAAGGGCCGCAGAGCCAAAATAGTTGCTGCACCTTGACTAGGCTAACTGCTTGTTACGGTGATATACACCGAGTAGTCAATCCATTGAGATCGTGTCATATGCATGCTCATTGAGATGATGTTATGTAAAACCCACAAAATTTCGATAATTATCAAACTAAATAAAGGATAAAATCCTTTGAAATAAATACGATAAAATGATATAGAGTCAATCCAAATGGATCTTGAATCCAAACTGGATCAAATGGATCCAGTATCTGGATTTGGGTACGACGAATGGATTCGAATCCTGGATGGATTTGAAACCCAATTATAATCCAATTGGATCTTAATGGTAAATGTAGTTGAATTGTGAACAAGATCCAAAAATATGATGAAAACGTACATGATAGGGACTTGAACGGATTTTCATAAGGAGATAAAAGAATTATAGTTGCTAGAAGGGGCAACTAAAGAGGAGTTGGTATAGTGGTCAGGAGGATGTACTCAGGAAGGAGAATTTCGGTTTAAATCCCCCTGTGTGCCAAAAGTTTTGACACAAAAACGTCATTTTGGTAAAACTCGTCAAAAACGTCAGTAGAGGATAAATAATATAATGTTGCAAGAAATTGCAACGAACCATGCAATAGCGCACTGGTAGGGCTTGTTACCCCTTATAGAAGAGGGCCCCGGTTTGAATCCCCTGTGAGCCAGGGAGCCTTTTTGCCAAAAACGAGTGTGAGTAATTATTTTGGGGAAATTTCTCATTTAAGAAGGGATTTAAATAGGGATAACGTTGGACAATAAAGGGGACGTTTCAACTTCCCTATTTAAGACCATTAACTTAGGAAAGGGGCTGGACGTTTTTCTCAAATGGGAAGCCCAACCAAGAGCATTAAAGTGGACTCTTGGAATTTGAATGGTGGGCTGGACGGTTTTCAAAATGAAAAATTTTAATTACTCTAAGAAACATTGGAGAAAACCCTTCTCCACACATATCGTTGGGAAGGGTGGAGGGGGGTTAGAAAGGAAATTAAGAAGAGCTTTTAGAAAATTGGGTAGAGGAGCAAGTCTTTCCCTCTACACATTTCCCAGCCATTACCACCATTCTCTCTCTCTCTCTGCCCAGCCGTGAGGCATACCTGGTTGCTTCCACCATTTTCCCTCTCTTCAGCCATTCATATTCTCATTAGGGTGCATGAACCAGACTTCCTGTTACTTTCAGGAAGAACGAAGTTGAAAGGGGGCAAAGCACGCGAGAAGCCGAGCAAATCTAGACTTTTTCAATCTTCACCAGAGGTAAGGGGCCATATAATCCTTATGTGTGTGTTGTGCCCTGTAGTACACGTACATTGCATACTTTTGTAAACCAGTATGAAACCATACCTATACAGCCATGGGTCTTGGCCATGGTTGACGAAGGTGGCTTTCAAGCTTTGTATGCGAATATGTTTGGATTTAACGACTCATTATAAATTAGTTTAGCGAGGGCGTATGTGGGGTGTGGTTTGCCCGAACCCCAAATCGGTCGACCTTCATGGAGGGGTTATCCTTCGAGCTCTGCAAGTCGGGTGCGATGTCTGCTGCTATGCAGTCCCGAAATCGCACGGGATCAAATACCTCAAACAGGATCAGGTTTTCGGCTGTCATGAAAGAAGACCCCAAACGAAGCACAAAATTGGGCATTTGCAGTCACTATGAAAACTCTGACTGCGAGGGTTCAAGAAAAAAAAATATACATAAATAAAAAGAAACCCAAATTGCAGATTTGTGGGTTATTGTGTTTGGCTGTATATGCTTAATTGTAAAGTTAGACTGGAATTTAGACTAATCTGATGATTATTGACTGAATATTGTCACATATTATGGGGGAACTTGTTGGTGCTCTTACGTCTGTGTTCATGCATATTTTATTTTGGGTGAGTAATATTGAATGAAACTATGAAGCTAAGGTACTATTTCCGGAACACGAACACTTATAGCTGTTGTCTATTAGATACAAGCAAGCTGAGGAAATGGAGTCGATTTTATTTAGGCCTTGTGGCTTCTACAATGAAAAAAATATGTATGTTTTGTTGAATGGAATTATACTTGCCATTCTTGATATTTTCTCTTTATGTGCATCAACTACATATCTTATTGTCAAAATCATGGTACTATTGTACACAATTGCTTGAGAGGCCCACAGTATTATATGGCACTATCCTAGATGCTTTACTGTATTTTTTTTAAGGTCTCTCTCTATATATATATTGTCTAGGTTTTGTACAATTTGCTTGCAGACTTTATGTCGGCGACTGACGCTGACGGTAGCCTCCAAGCTCCGGTGACCCCCCCTTTCGTTCTCTGTGTCGCGGGATGTCGGCGATCAGAGTTGCCGATGACTAACCCTGTTTGGCCTCCTCCTCCTGTCTGGCTGTCGGCTGAGCCAAAACCCCGACGCCGGAGTTTTCGGCCTCTCCTCTCCCTCGATTCGTTGTCATTGGTGAGCGTTGCCGCCAGGTGACAGCGCCACCACCACCGTCGTTGTTCCCTCTCTACTGTGGTTGTCGTGGTTCCCAACGATCGCCATCTCCTCTCTTCTCCGGCTTCTTGACGTCGACGAACTCGAGAGCCCTTCCCATCCAGTCGTTGGCTGCGCCAAAGCCCCTTCTAACTGCCGGCCACCGTCGCCAGCCATCTCACCTTCCGAGCTGGCGTCGGTGACTCGCCGTCAGCCACCATCTGCTCCCACTGGTGCCAACAACCACCTTTGTCTGGCAGCGTCTCTGCCAGACCGCTTCTTTGGTCAGCACTCTGGTGAGCCCCCTTTGTCACTGCCTTTCTCTTATGTTGGGTTGGCACCACCTAGCATCGGAGCAACCCCAATGACTCCCTCTTCACCGCGGTCTTTTGAGGTAAACCCCTTTCCTCGTCTTTACTCCTTTTCTTCTCCTTTATGAGGAGTAACCCCTTCCCTCGTCTTTATTCCTTTTCTTCTCCTTTGTGAGGAGTTGGTCGACAGGGGGCTGAGCCCCCTGTCGTCACCTCTTGTCGGCAAGGGGTTACCCCACCTACCTTTTTGCAGTCGGTCGACAGGGGGGCTGAGCCCCCTATCGTCACCTCTTGCCGGCAAGGGGCTCCACCCCCTGTCGCTTTATTGTTTTTTCGGCAAGGGTTTCACCCCCTACCTCTTGGGGGTCCTCTGTTAGAGGGCTTCGCCTCCCTACCCCCATCATGTGTTTGGTAGGGGACAAGCCCCCTGCCATCTTTTGTTTCCCAGCAGGGGGCAAGACCCCCCTATCGTTGCTCTTGTTTTTCGGCAGGGGGCTTCGCCCCCCTGCCTTATGTTGTTGTCCCGACAGAGAAAGGAGCCCCCCTGCCCTCCTGTTGTTTCTCGGTAGGGGGCTAGGTCCCCCTGCCTTTGTGTTGCTTCTCGGCAGGGGGCGAAGCCCCCCTGCCTTCTTTTGTTTGCCGGCAGGGGGCAAGGCCCCCTGCCTTCAGTCATTTTCCCTATAGGGGGCGGAGGCCCCCTGCACCCTCTGTTGCTCCTTGGCAAGGGGTTTTGTCCCCCTGCCTCCTGCGCTTTGTTGGCAGGGGGCAAAGCCCCCCTACTTTCCTGTTTTCGAGCAGAGGCTTGCCCCCTGTATTTCATTTGTTCTCCGGCAAGGGGCAAACCCCCCTTGCCTTATTCTTGCTGCCGGCAACCCCTGCCTGTTTTGTTCCCAGCAGGGCGGTTCCCCTGTCCGAGATCCTGTTCTGATAGGGGGTGTTTCCCCCCGTCTTGTTGTGGCATGTCTCGTTGTGGTAGGTGTGGCAGGGAGCCTCTTCTCCCTCCCCTGCCTTTCTCTGTTCTGGCAGACAGGGAGCTCCTGCTCCCTGCCTTTGCTTTTGTCGCCAAGCAGGGCTGAGGCCCCTGCCTCTGGCACCCTTGTCTGCAGGATGCAGGGTTCCTGCCTTTGCCTTCTGCAGACAGGAGACCTTGCTGCCTTTATTGCTTCTCGTTTATACTACGACGGATACTAACGTTCTAAGCATCGCAGGTTGAACGGTGGATCTAGCTCGCCCTCTGTGGCTCGAGCTCTTGTTTGCTTACGCCGCAGGCGTATGAGGACCCGCAACCCCTTAAGGTAGGGGATTCTTGCGTGAAAGGACAATAAACGGATAAATGCTAAAATAAGGAAAGATAACTAAAAGAGGATGATATATGTATACGTATATTATATATACGTATGTCTTTACCTTCAAGGACGCAGTTTCACGATAATTGTCCTTTTTACTTTCTTGCACTTTCCTATTTGTTGCCGCCGAGCTATATGTGCCCAGGCTTTTCATTCGTGTCTTTACATTTCATGTCTTTTAACTCAAGGACGCGGTTTTGCGATCCTTGTCCTCTCTACCTTCCCGTACTTTACTTTTTTGCTGCCATGCGCTTTACGCCATAGCGTTTACTTGTATATGTTTGCCTTTTTACTTCAGGACACCCTGGTCTTCTTTTACGTTCCCGCACTTTGCTTTCTGCATTTACTTTTATTGCCCCGCGCCTTATGCGCCTGTTATCATCGCAAAATTTTTTCCTTCCCTGCGGGAGAGAGGGGAAACCTTCCGCGAGTCAAACTTGACCAGAGTTTTGAAAATTGTTTTGAAATACTCGCCTCCGTTTTGAAATTGCGGGAAAATTCTGAAGAATGGGACTCAACCTATCGGTATGAGGTTCGACCGTTCCTGCCGCCTTTAACAGGGGTAATCGAACCAAGGACCAAATGTGTGCTTGACTTAGTTAAATCATCAAAATCGTGTTCTATCCTAAATGCACAAAGAATTCAGGCATGTGCTATGAAATTTTGTAAAAATACAATTTGGAAAACATGATGCATGCTTAGAAAATGCTTTGAAGTTGGAAAATGTTTCTAAGGCAAATGATGAAAATCAATTTCTCAGAAAAACTCTGATAAAAGGATTTGAAATCTCAAGAAAGTTTATAAAGATTTGGGAAAATTATGAATGGATGAAAATCCTGATAAAGTATAAATAATTCTTGAGAAAACACTTGAAGATGAACTATTTGTCAGGGAAAACTTCAATCTTGAAAACTTTCTTTGGAAAATGATTAGAAATTTATAGGAAAACTCTTTGGAGAAGGAAAATCAAAACTCAGGAAATTGAAATTCTGAGAATCTTAGCCTTGAAGTATTGGAAAATCGATTTTGATTCTTGAGAATGATGAGAAACTCCTTTTGAAAATGAATCTTAAGAAAAGACATTTTCCAAGAAAAATCGTGGAAAACTTGGCTTGGGAAAATCCAACTTTGGAAATTTTCAGAGTTTCTTGAGGAATCGATTTCCATGGAATGAAATTTTCTTGAGAAAAAGTTTGAGAAATGCAGGTGATTTCATGATGCAAATGATTTGAATGGATGAATGTCCTTTTGTGAAAACATCTTTTCAGGAAAATATGTAATTTTAAAATTAAACTAAGGTAAGATTACCACATATTCCGACTGTGGCCATAAATATGCTTGTAACTTACTTAGTTAATTCTAAAATATTTTGTAAAATTGAAGATATGCAGTGAATTTTGGAAGATAGCCTAAGCGTGTAGGCTCGGTGTGACTAGTAGAAAGATGCTGAATCTGGGTCTCATTCATATTCCGACTAGGGCCGTAAATATGGACTCCACCGAGTTCATCAACTCCCTAAGAGTGGGTGCATGTGCCATTTGTGTACATCCATAGTGATTTTGAAATATAATACATGAATCACATAATCATGATATTACAAAAATTCAAACTATATGATATGCATCCTAATCTAAGCAGAAAGGTAAATCTCTTATTCCAAAATTTCATTTAATTATTACATCACTAAATAAAATAAAAGAAAAAGAAAAATTGCAGATTCCAGCTCCTTCCTTTGAATGTCCCTGCCAAACTTAAAATGGGGTTAGCTCAATTATGTGGGTTTTTTTCAAGATTTTCCAATAATATCCTGAGATTATTGGACTTAGTTGGATATAAACCCTATTTTCACATTTTCATGATATTTGAAATGATGCAAATGCATAAAAATTGGGTAATAAATAGTTTGAAATTTGGAATGGTGGTCAAAATGACCAAAATACTCCTAATATTAAAGTTATATCTTTAAAATCAGGGTTTTTTGAAGGAATTTTGGTAAGATTTAAGATTTTTGAAATTTGAATTGAACCAAATGATGATGAAATGCATGATGAGGCATGATGATATGCTGCTAAACATATTAGGACTGTAAAAATCAGAATTGATGTTTGAAACTTGGCCAAAATAATGAATTTCGCTTGTTTTTCGCTCGGATCAGGGTCCCGCGAAAACCCTGTTTTGATGATACGGCTAAACTGATCATCAAATGGTTTTCAAATCCTGCCAAAATCGGTAGAGAGCATCCCTCTACACTTATAAACAATATAGAATGATAAAATTCATGAAATGATATGGCCTAGATGCAAAACCTCAAAAAAAAAACCCCTAAAATGAGCAAATTTCGCATATGGGTACGAATCAAACATAGCATTTAACACAATAATGCAAAAATCCACCATAGAAATGTCTGATATTTTGCAGGCTGCTAAAGGACATGAAAATGAACATCTTTGGCTTCTACAACCCCAGAATTTGACCTACGGTGAGTTCGGTAGCAGAGATTTAGTTCTGACGGGACTAAAATCAGCATGATCTGCTGTGAAAATAGACAAAAAATAATATTTGACCATCAAAATTTCAGAAAATTAAATGGGGAACTAGTGACATGCATATAAACAACTTTTATTTGTATGGGTTTGGCATTTGATCAACTGGATGAGAAATACAAATATGACATTACATGTATAAACTAGAAGAACAGATGTAAATACCAGAACAGAAGACTGAAATAAAAAATATAGAACTGGCATGAAGACTGTTCTAAAAATTGCAAAATTTCAGAATCAAACTAGGGACATTTAGAACATAAAGTTCACTTTTTATAGATCCAGATTTGATTCTATATCCAGAGAGAACCAGTCGACTTAAGTTGATCCAGAGTCTCAGAGACTCAAATTAGGCTCTGACATGTGTCCCAAACTCTAGGATTTTTGTCAACAGCAAAAAACATTACAGAAATCTGATAAAATCTGATTACATACTAGACTCAATCTCAAGTTTAGGGCATTTTTCGGATTGAAAATTGGATATCACATGAGGGAGATCTCGATTTTACAAGTTGAGACCAAATGTTCTGAACATTTTCCGGGTCATAAAACCCAACTTGGCATTTTGAACTTTGAACATAGTAAATAAATTCAAATAATTCCGATTTTTTTTGTGGATTATCAGGGACATCTATGGGTACGTAATATGATTTTTTTGGCATTTTTAAAAAAATATAAAAACATAAAATAATGAGTGGACTGACTAACAAAAACAGAGAATTACAGAAACTAAACAGATATGAAATAAATGCTAAAAAATCTAACTAATTCCTAAAATATAAAATATGAATTAAATCTACTTAATGCATGAATGCTAGAAATCATCAAAAAACATAATTATTTTTGATATATGTCGTTTTATGAGAATAGCTCAATCCATCATTCAGATGAACCCTTTCTTCAAAACGAAAACTCAATCTGCAAATCGAGACAAGGGCATTATTTCAATAGAACCAATTAGAATGGAAACTCACCTTGTATTCTTTTTGCTGTTTTGAAACTACCGAAATGAGCGGCTATGAGTGGCTTCTCTCGCTTTTCAAATCGAGCTTCAGAATGCTCATGAAAATCGTCCTCTGCTCCTAGGTCGAGCTTGGAATGGTGGGAGACAGGTAAGTACTTTGATGCAATCTCTTAGATGGGCCCAGGGGGGGTGTGAACTCAGAGGAGGAAAAGTGAAGTTGAAAGTGGAAATTTGACTGAAGTTCGAATCAAGAAAATAGCCTCTCCCAGCTGGGCGTGGGCTATAGTATTTGTAGATTTTCAGAGGAGTTTTGAAATTCAAACAGGAGGTCATCTGGACCCTCCATGTGGCGCCATCTCAGGGTATGCCACTTTGGATTTTTTGAAATAAATAAATGCATTTTTTGTAAATAAGACATCTTAGCTGGATTTGAAAATATTCAAAAATAAGGTTTGCTTGATTCTCTCTGCAGGAGCTTCCCATATGGTGCCACCTTGGAGGTTGCTTTTATTTGAAATTCAAAGTCTTGTTTTTCTGGAAGAATGAGAGACCACCATGTGGCGCCACCTCAGGGTGGCTCCACACTGACATGTGTTAGAAGGAAGAACAGAGGAAGCATATGGCGCCATCTCAGAGGGGATTTGAAATTTTGCTTTTTGCTAAAATCAAGCTGCAGAGCTATTTTGTGGAAAGCTCCTTTTCAGAAATGGCGCCACCTCAGAGGGGAGATGATTTTACTTTTTTTGAAGAAAGAAGACCGGGACATGTGGCATTTCAGGGTGGTTCCACACCTGACAAGTGTGAGCTTGCAGGAGGAGGCCTCTCAGATAGAGCCACCTCAAGCTTATTTGAAATTCAAATTGGGTTGGCTCTGGAAGGATGGAGGGTGGCCATGTGGCGTCACCTCAGGGTGGCCCCACAGTGCCATGTGGCAAGTGAGAGGAAAAAGAGGGAAAGGGGCATGTGGCACCACCTTAAATCAAATAAATAAAATTGAGGAAAATTCAGGATTTACGCCACCTCAGTCTGGAGTTTGAATATTTGAATTCTTGCTTTTTCTGAAGGAAGCAGAGAGAGATATGTGTCACCTGCTTTTTCTGAGGAGAGCAGAGAGAGACATGTGTCTTCTGCTTTTTCTGAGGAGAGCAGAGAGAGACATGTGTCTTCTGCTTTTTCTGAGGAGAGTAGAGCTTGACATGTGTCAGCTGCAGGAGAAAACACCTCAGATGGCGCCACCTCAGAGGAGAGACAATTCTACTTCACGTGGCGACTCAGGGTGGCCCCAAAGTTTCATGTGGCAAGGGAGAGAGAAATAAAGGTGGTGGACATGTGGCGCTACTTTAGGGAAGCTCCACATTGACACATGGCATGAAATAAGAAAAGGTGACTGAAGACATGTGGCGCCACCTTAAAGAGGCCCCGCACTGACACATGTCAGAAGATAAAAAAAGAGGAAGATGTATGGAGGAAGACACATGGCAAAGGAATGGATGGTGAGAGAAAGTGACAGGAGAGGCCATGTGGTCACCTCTAAGTGACCCCACACTGCCAAATGGCAGAGAATAAAAGGAGAGAGAAATAAAACACCAAATGGCGCCACCTCAGTGACAAGGCTCCTATATTTTTGGGTTTTTCGAAATCCAAGTTTTACAAAAGGAAAGCCTATGTGGCGGCACCTCAGGGTGGACCCCACATCGTTTCTTTATTGAAATAAAAGCAAGGAAGTAAAACCTCTTTTTAGAATTTTCATAAAAACTTAGACTAACTAGCAAATAAGAAATACTTGGCCTAATTACATAAATTTTGAAAAGAGGTGGCCCCTGTAGGGCAATTTTGTAAAAGAATGATACTTGAAATTGCTGACAAAAGGGCAAAATCTGAGATAAAATGCCTAAGTTCAAACCTAAAATCCATATTGAAAACTATCCAGATCGTTTTCCTGAGAAAATCTTTTGAAATTCAAAGTCTTGGGGGTAAAATGGGAAGAATTGACAATTTTGAAGACCCAGGGTTTTGAAATCGATTTTGAAAAGAGTTGAAATTCGAATCTAGATTGAAAATTTTGAAATCGAGAGTTCTGGACCTCAAAATGACATGCTGTGCAGTGCAGTGATATGAAATGCTCATGCAATGATATGCAATGACATGTCTTATGAAATGCAATCCTGAACCAGGATTTGGAGATTCTCATCTCCTGTCAGGAATAAAACTTTGAAAATCTGAGCTAAAATAGAGAAATTTTGAAAGTTGCAGATGAAATTTGGACTTTTGCAAGTTCTAGGCTTAGAAAATGACCATTTCGCCCTTTGGCGATCTCAGAGGATGAATGATGATGTTTGGTGGAAATGTCAGGGAGGTGAGTAAAAATTTGGGGTGTTTACAGATGCCCCTCTTTGCTACTAAGCCGGCTTGTGGCCGAGTTTAGTGGCAAAGAAAAACACACCAAATTTGGGCTATATATAAAAAAATGCCCCAGTTAGAAGGATCTGACTGGGTATAGATATATTAGCCTGTTGAAGATGGTAGATATGAAATGGAGAACAAAGATGAATAGATTTGCTCTGTGGCGGTGAAGTTCAGGTTTTTGCCCTTAACCTGGATGGGACAGAAAATGCTTCGCATGGGAAAAAGCTCAGATTTGATCCTTAGCCTGATTGGGGAATGAAATACCTCATCAAAATGAGGCTCAGGTTTGTACCCTTAACCTGATTGGGCAGAAAATGAAATACCTCATCAAATGAGGCTCAGGTTTGTACCCTTATCCTGATTGGGCGGAAAATGAAATACCTCATCAAATGAGGCTCAGGTTTGTACCCTTATCCTGATTGGGCGGAAAATGAAATACCTCATCAAATGAGGCTCAGGTTTGTACCCTTAACCTGATCAGGCGGAAAAATGAATGGAATCTTCGAAAGAAGAGACCATGATGGAACCTTCGGATTTTGCACAATAAATCCGACAGGGGTTTTTGTAAAAGGAAAGAAAATGGGGTCCCTAAAGCTTGAAAAGGGATTGATCTTGGGCGTATCATTTTTGAGACTAAAATCAGCTTTTGAAATTACCTTTTGCGAGAAAATGATTGGTGGTTTGACCTTGAACCGAAATGGGACTGTCTGTGGTTGGACAGTGGGGACACAGGGAAGTGTGCGAATCTGAGAGCCCGGGCGCTCAAATTATACAAGAAAGGAAAGAATCTTGAAAACTCCTGTATCAAGTCCTAAAGAGGGATTGAAAATAGTGTCAGAATGTATCAAGAACGAACATCAAGCTCTCACTTCACGTCAGGATAGCTAGAAAATATTATCAAAATATTGAGAATTTTGTTGTTGATTCAAAGTATTTGAAAATGATGCACATTGTTGCAAAAATATTCCTTCTTTTCTACTTGAAGTATTACCTCCAAACAAGATTCACTCCATAGAATCAAGATTTAGCATCCAAATTGCTTGTGATTGACCTTCTTCAAGGAAGCTATCAATTTCCTTGATATGAACAAGAAAGTGAGAATTTAATATTATAAAAGCAATTGATGAAAGAATATTGATAATAGAATTTCACAAATTTAAAGAAGATTCTTGATAGATTTGGCAGTTTGATATCCTGGGAGCTTCTATTATGATAATCTTTTTGCACTTTTTTGGGCTCTCTTGGGCTTCAGAAGAGTTTATTACATCATCCTTTATTATGGAAGATGTCCTGACTTTTTCTCTCTTTCTTTTCCCTTTCTTTCTCTCTTTTTAGAAGGATACGTCACAAACTCCTTCAACTTGGAGATGTTTCGATCCTTCTTTGCCTCAGGGGTTATGTTGATGATGTTGGCTCATGGGTTGGAGATCTCTGGATGATAGCGGAAATTAAAAATCTTTTAGGGATTGTTGGGAGGTTCATCGCATCTGCCTTCATCTCGACAGTGCTTTGGACTTTCTCTGGAAGGATCCGTCACAAACTCCTTCATCTTGGAGATGATCCAAATCTTCTTTGGCCCTAGGGATCTAACTCGCCTAATTTACCTTCATCTTGACAACAATTGAGAGATCCCTTTTGCAGATATTTAATTGTAGCTTGGGTGATTTTGAGGAGACAGGGTTTGGGTGAATTCTCTCTTTCTCTAGCGCTCAGGATATTTTCACTGCCTCATTTTTACAAGAATAATCTTTAGAGATGTGTCATAACTGCGATCAATATCAATCATTTATGGCTTTGCAATAACATTGAATTTTCTTTGCTGACCATATCGAGGATTTATCCTTCATTTTTTTGGTTGGCCAATAGAGGGAATTTGGATTTTTGAATCTTTTTTCGCAAAAGTTTCGCTCTTTTGGAAGTAATGCTGAAGGTAAACTGAGGTAAAGATTTATGCAACAAAGATTCTGAAATCAATAGATAATTGAGTGACAAATTGACAAAATGTTCTGAAAATCCTTGGTGAAAGAGAGCATTTGAGGTCCGGCTCAACACATCCGTGACGAAAATTATCCTCTCCTTTCCCCAAAGGAGAAGATTCAAGCTTAGCCCTTACCTGAATGGGAAATAAAAATTACTCCTCTCTTCTCTGAAGAGGAGGTGTTTGCAAAACGAACTTTCAAAGAGAAATTGAGCTTTCATCAAAGCTCCCTAACATTTAGGCTTCTCTTATGGAAAGGGGGCCGATAGTAGTGAGGTCGGTAAATTGGGTCATGAAGGAACGAGTCCATCACACTCTTCCTGAAAAGAGGGTCTTTCATGACGAAAAATGGCCTAGTATGAAAATTGGGGGGGGGGGGGGGGGGGCACAAGGAAAGCGAGTCTCCGTTGAGTCTCTCCCTATAAAAAGGGTTCCTTGTGTGAAATTGGAAATTGTTTTGCAAACGGTTCACGAAGACGTGAGTCCCTTCAAACTCTCCCTGAAAAGGGGCTAAGTGAACGAATTGGATAGCATGCGAAAAGAATGAGCTCCCTTGAACTCTCCCTAAAAGGGTCTCTCGCAAGAGAAAATGATTGAAATTTGGATATTGGGCCAATAGGCGGAATGAATATGACCTAGATTGACAAATGTGACCCATAGGTTGAAAATGATTGAAATAGACTTGGTAACCCGAAGGTTTGAAATTGGATGACCTAACGGTCGAAATTGAGAATTGGTTGACCCAAAGGTCGGAGTTATGTGACCCGAAGGTCAAAATTGAGAATTGGATGACTCGAAGGTCGAAATTGGAAATTGAATGACCTGAAGGTCAAAATTGGAAATTGGATTTTGATGAGAGGTTCGTACGAGGACTGAACCTAGAAGATCAACTGGTATGATTGATAGGATACTAACACAGGGTTAGATTTTGGAAGAATACCAGTATAAGCACTGGGTTTTACAAAGTGTACCCGTACGAGCACTGAATTTTGGGAATGTGCTAGTATGAGCACTAGATTTTTGGAAAATATGCCAGTACGAATGTTGGATTCTGAAATAATATCAGTTCAAACCCTGGATTTTGAAAATGTACCAGTCTGAGCACTGAATTTTGAAAATGTACCAATTCGATCACTGGATCTTTGAAAATATACCAGTCTGAGCACTGGATTTTTGAAAATATACCAGTTCGAGCACTGGATTTTGAAATAATACCAGTTCGAGCACTGGATTTTAGTTCAATGCTAATGACTGTCTTTCAATTTTGAATGACAATTAGGAATTGTGATGGGACTGTTTGTTGAAATCCCACTACTGACCAAATTGATGTTAATGCAGTTGAATGCAAATGAATGCAAATTGATGCACACGGATGCACAAGTGTGTAAAATGAGAGATTTGTTTATCCTGCCTGCATATAGAACAAAATTTTTAAAAAAATGCCCCAGTGTAACTGGGAAAAGAAAGTTTGATCCTTATTGAAGGAAATAGGAAGATTACAAAGGAAGAATAAATGCTTCAAGTATAGAACTTTTTCAAGTGTCGAGCATTAATGGAATCTGATAATTCTACCCCATCGGCATTGATGAGCCGATATGAGTTGCAGGGTAATGCTTCTTTGACGACATAAGGACCTTTCTAATTTGGCGGCCATTTCCCGCTGGGACGATGCTTGAGATAGGTTGTTGATCGGAGTACTAGATCATTGACTCTGAATCTCCTTTCGATGACAGACTTCGCGTACTACCTGGCTATTCTCTGGCGATATGATTGAGCATGCTCTGCTACTTTTAGCCTTATCTCGTCGAGCAAGTCTAGTTGTACCAGTCGCTGCTGTTGGTATTGATCAAGAGGTAATTTCAAAGCGGGCTTCTGAACATGCAGAGGCAATACTACTTCTGTTCCATAGACCAACTCTGATGGAGTGGCGTTTGTTGGAGTGCGAATGGTGGTTCGGTAGGCCCATAGTGCATCGTGGATCTTCTCATGCCAGTCACGGCCTGTTTCTACAGTTCGCTTCAAGATACAAATTAAGATCTTGTTGGTAGCTTTTGCCTGACCATTCCCTTGAAGATAATAGGGAGCAGAAAAATGATGATGGATTTTGAACTTCGAGCAGAAGGTCTTCATTCTTTCGTTCTTGAAGTGACTGCCATTATCTGACACAATATCATGTGGTATGCCGAATCGACAAAGGATGCTCTTGTGAATGAATGAGACCACATGTCGTCCTTTTACTGTGCGGAGAGTGATAGCTTCTACCCACTTGGTGAAATATTCTGTTGCAGCAAGGAAATATTTGTGGCCATTTGAAGCGGAGGGAGTGATGGGACCTACGACATCAAAGGCCCACATAGAAAATGGCCATGGAGAGACAACAGATTGCAAATGTGTTGCTGGAGCATGGATAAAAGGTGCATGTATCTGACATTGGACACAATTCTTCACAAAATGGTAGCAATCTTGCTGCATAGTCTTCCAATAATAACCGACTCGTATGATTTGTTTGACAAGGGTTTGGTAGCAGACATGGCCACCACAAATGCCTTCGTGTGCTTCTCGCACGACTTTTTTGGCTTCGTCTTCGTCTAAGCAACTGAAATACTCTAAACTGAATCTACGACGATAAAGGACGTTGGTCAGAATGAAATATCGGGTAGACATGCGCTGAATTGCTCGTTGCTCTTTCTTTGAGAGTTCTGGAGAAAATTCACCAATTTCTATGAAGTTTTTGATATTGTAATACAAAGGCTTCTTTTTTTGTTCAGCTTGGTTTACTTGTTCTGTTGGAAGGAAGGCAGGTTGGTCAAGTGTGCCAATTTCAAAAGAGCAACAAGATTCTCTAATTTTGAATGCCATAATGGAACCCAGATTGACTAGGCTATCAGCCACTTGATTGAAATCTCTCTTGATATGGAAGAGCTGAAATTCTTCAAACTTGCTGACAAGAGCTGAAACGATTTTCGGATAAGGAAATAGCTTTTGATCTTTCACTTGTCATTCGACTCGGACTTGATTGACAAAGAGTAATGAGTCGTCGTAAGCATGCACTCTCTTGACATTGAAGTCTAGTAGAATTTTTAGACCTTGAATTAGAGCTTCATACTCGGCCATGTTATGGGTGCATTGGTGTGAACACCCCAAATTTTCCAAAAATCCAAAATTCCCTTTTTGCCCCCGATTCACCTTCTCTGAATAATCCTTCAAAATTTCAATTTTCTCAAATTGGTCCTTCTAATTTCCAGTTTTACACTGGTCCTTCAAAATTCCACTATTTACATTGGTCCTTTCAAATTCCAATTTTCATGAATTGGTCCTTTAAATTCTAGCTTTACACCAATCTTTCAAAAATTCCAATGTGTACATTGGTTCTTCAAATTTTCAATTTTCTCAAAATTAACCCTTCAAATTTCCAATTTTTAAATTCGTCCTTCAAATTCCAGTTTAACACTGGTTCTTTACCAAAATCTTTTTACCAAAAATTCCTTTACCAAGATCCTTCTCAAATTCCAGTTTTTTTCTTCTACCAAATTCCTTTTTACCAAGGTCCTTTTACCAAAATTCTTTTAAACCCGTTTTTTTAAGATTGGTCCTGTAAAATCCAGTTTTATTGATCAAAATGGCCAAGATCAAAATTTTAAGCCCAAGGTCTTATCAAAATCCATATTGAGTGGTTATTTCACTAAGGATTCTCGAAAACTTTGCCAATCTGCTAAAAATGTGTTGATTCCAATATTTTATTGCACATAAGAATCACCTCAGATTACCTCTAGTATTCTTTTCAAAAGGGTGAAGCTTTTTGCGAAAAAGAGTAAAATTCAAATCTTTTCTCTGTTGATCAACTAAGAGGATGAAAGAAATATCCTCGGTATGATTAGCGAAAGAAATATTCAATGATGTTGAAGGGCTAGAAGCAAATCGATATTGATCATAGCTATGGCGCATGTTTTAAGTTGATTTTCTGACAATCAGGCAGTAGAAATACCCTGAGCGATAAAAAAAAATCCACTCAATCCACATCTCCTCATTTATTCATTTAAGATTCAATCAAATATCCGCAAAGGGGATCTCTCAATTGTCATCAAGATGAAGACGAATATGCGAGTTTGACCCCCGGGGCCAAAGAAGATTTGAATCATCTCTGAGATGAAGGAGTTTGTGACGGATCTTTCCAGGGAACGTTCAGATCACCGTCAAGATGAAGGCAATTGCGCTGAGCCTCCCGACAAACCCTAAAAGATATTTGATTGCCGTTGTCATCTAGAGATTTTTACCACTGAGCCAATATAATTCCTGAGAAAAAGAAGGATCAGAGCATCTCCAAGATGAAGGAGTTTGTGACGTACCCTTCCCCGAAGAAAAAAAGAAAAGCCAGGACATCTCCAAAATGAAGGATGATGTAATGAACTTCCCCTGAAACCCAAGAAAGCTCAATGTCTCAAAAAGAGTGCCAAAAAGATCATTATGGAAAAGTCCCAGGATATCAAACTGCCAAGATTGCCAGGAATCATCTTTTCTCATGCAAAATCCTTTCATCAATGTCTTTTCACTACTTGCTTTTATGAAACTAAGAGTGTTTCTTCTCTATTCATGTCAAGGAAATGGATAACTTCCTTGAAGAAACTCAACAACTTTAAAATTTGAATCTGACTCTGAAATCCAGGGAGTTAACCTCATTGGAGGAAATACTCTAGGTGAAAAGAGGAAATATCTTTTGCACATACGTGCACACTTTCAAGCACTTGAATCAATCACAATTTCATCTTATTGGCGAAATTTTCTAGTTATCCAAAAATGAAATAAATGCTCAATATCTATTTTGATTCAACCTAGCGTTGTTTGTATTTTTCAAAGAGAATTGCTTCATTCTGGTGAGGTTATTTCTCCCAATCCCATCATGGTTTTCCCCATCAAGGAATCCATGCTTTGTATATCCATTCAAAATAAAGATTTTTACCTAAACCTCGTCTCACGAGGCATTTTTAAAAAATGTCCCATCCAGGTTAAGGGCTAAACCTGAGTCTTCTTAAAAACTTCTTATCTTTGTCTCAACCATGAGACTTCTTCAGAAATCTCTCCTTTTACCATTCCGGGACATTCATCTCAAAGTCCCATCACGATGTCTTTATTTTCTTTTATCCAAAATTACTTTTCTCGAGGATTTTGTTTCTTCCCAAAAACCTTTCAAGATAAGGTATAAAACCTGAAAAATAAAGCTTTTCAAAACAAATTCTTCCGCACCCAGTTCAGACCTTCTGACTGGGGCATTTTTAAAGAAAATTTGGCATGTCTTCTTTGCTGCTAAGCTCGGCTTACAACCGGCTTAGCAGCAAAGAGGGGCATCTGTGAACACCCCAAATTTTCCAAAAATCCAAAATTCCCTTTTTGGCCCCGATTCACCTTCTCTGAATAATCGGGTCAATTTTTAACAAAAAAAAACTCCATTCATTTCTCAGATTCACTGGGATCCAAACTCACTGTTCCTAACCCATTTTCTGAAGAAATTTTCCAAAAATAAACTCAAAATGCTCATTAAAGCCTTCTTTGGTAAGTATTTGTGAAATTTTATGAATGGTCTAGAAATCCCATAAGCTTTTAGAGTTTTGTTTTCAAAAAAATACAAAAAATAGAAAATTTCAATGAAAAAGAGCAAAAAAATCAAAATCTCAAGAAGATAGGAAAATCAAGAAGAAAATACAAAAGTTTTTAAAAACCACCTTTTTTTATTTTGATAAAATCCATTTTTTTATAAAAGCCGCGATTTGGAAAAATCAATAAAATCGAAGGGGGGTGTTGAAAAAAAAAGGAGAAAAAAAAAACCTAAAGACGTGAGGATGTCTCTCTCGAAACCCTCTTTCTCTCGCACACTCTCCGCCCTCTAGAAGCTTCCTTCACGCCTTTCCCCCTTCTCTTCCGCCCATCCTCCTCCTGCTTCACCGCGACCCTCGATCACCAACGGTTTCGCAGGCCTTCCTCCATCGCCAACCCTTCAATCATCTCGCCTTAGCCGTCGATCCATAACCTCCACCCTTCCAGACTCTTCTCCCCCCCTCTTTAAAAATGGGCAAAGGGGAAGGGCTCAGGGGACCCGTTCTCACCCCTCCACTTCATGCGTTTTCTCGTCTTCTCCTCCTTCTTTTGGACATTACGGAAGGAAGGTTGACACTTCAGCAAAAGATTTCTTCACCTCCTTTGCTCTCTGCTATTTCTCGTCCAATCGACCCTCTCAGTTCCAACATATCCACTATATATCGGAACCCCTTTTGCTCCTTCCCCAAATTGAAGCTCTATCGAATCAGGAATTGTTCAAAAGCCGATATGCAGAAGGTCATTTCGTTTCAACTGAACTAAGCTTCCAATCCTATCAATAACAGCAAAACCACGGTAAGTAGTGTTTTTCCCCTCCTCCCTCTGTGAAGATTTTCTTTGTGTTTCTTATTTACATCATTTTCTTTGTGGGATTTCACTTTTTTTTTTTAATTTAGCTTTTATTGTTCATCGCAAAAGCATAATAGGTAGGATTGACCTGCATGTAGCAGTGTCGATCCACCTGTTGCTACAGCCATGGAACACTTATGTTCCAATATTTATTTTCCTTTTCTTTCTTACCATCCATTAATGAACCTTGTTAATCATATATATATATCTGAATCGAGTTTATGTCTTCACCATCGTTTTGTATATCATGATTCCAATATGCATCTTGTTTTAATCTGATTTCAAGTTCCAGTTTTATTTTGATTGGTTGCTTTGCCTTTTATTTCCTGTTTTGTGGTCGTCGATGGTATTTAGTTCATCACATTTTGTTCATTTTAGTTGCATTATACCTTACCCCTTTCATTCCATCTTTTTTAGCATGGGTAACGTTCTCATTACTCCACCATTTCGTTCACCCTCCGTTTTTCCCACAGTTAACCTGCTGTCTTAAGTTTCATTTCTCCCTCCGTTATGTGTGTTTTACACTTCCTGTAAATGGGTATCTTGTTCGGTATCATCCACTACATCCATACGGTATATCCCTTTGCCCTTCATGACGAACATGCCTCTTATCATATTTGTTGCTTCATTACTTCATTTTACCAGTTTTTAGCACCCATCGGTTACCCATTATAGGGTCCATTTACTCGATTATATTCTATTCAGCTAGTTGGTTTCATTTCTTTTAGCCTTACTATTTCCTTTAGAATTAACCCAAAATCAGAAGTACGTCTTTCTATTGCAGCACAACTATATTCAGGTCAGCCTGATTTACAAATCTGTAGATCTAGCTAATTATCAAGGCTAATTGAACTCTAAGTGGACCACAACTTCTAGATTCTCCAAAATGGCAGTACAAGCTGGGAAGGTTCTCGACCTTGGATACGATCATTAGTTTTCAGCTTTGTTCATTACCAGTATGATCCTGGTCCTGATGAAAATGTTTGGGAAGCCTTGTTCTCATCTTCTTGGTGACAAATGAACTCATGCAAGAGTTGGTATTCCAAGGCACAAACCTTGTTTAGGAAATTAGTAATTCACATGTGAAGTGAGACATTGTAAATATACTCGTTGGCACCTCCACAGGTACACAAAAAAAAAGGGGGGGGGGGGGGGGAAATGGGATATGTACTAGAAAAAAAAAAATCCAAGTCTTGTTGCTCTCTCTCTCTCTATCTGCATTTGCTGTTGGTTGGAAATTTAGGCTTGTGGAGCTAACTTTTGTTAAAAATGCAGTTGCCCCATCAATGCTAGTGTCTTCAATTGAAAAGGAAGTTATTGATTCAGACAAGTCATCAGGTTCTTGCTCGGATTTTGAGTTTTCTTTTTCTTTTAGATTGGTTTTGCTTTTGATGGATTTGCAAACATCCTTGAAATCATCTATATGGATGGTTTTCAACTGATGAAATCTTAATTCCAAGTTCTCCTTCAATGTAAATTGGAGGGCCACCATGATGAAGCATTTGTAAGCCTGCTGTTCTCTTGTAAAATGGAAATCGAAGTTGGTATTTAGCATGCTCTGTTATTATTTGTAATGTTTTCATTGTCATCTGAAATATGTTTTATTATGGCCTGTGGGATTTCTATTCTTTTTCTGTCTACTTCCTTTTTTTTTTTAAGTTATGCATGTTACATGACTGTAACACCATATCGTACATATATTATGTATATATTCTCATCTTTACCAAGAAATATGAGTTTCATCGATCATGCTAATCAACGTGGATAGAAGAGAGGTAAGGGCTCGCCTTGATGGCCTTAGATCAACGATGTTGAGTTTCCCTAGAGACGCATATGAGGATGGTTCATCAAAACTGATTAAATCCATAAACTTAATAGCATCCAGAAATCTCTCTGCAAGTTGTCGATAATGGAGATTCTACAGAAGAGGGTGTCAATCGACCATTTGATGCTGGTATTGCTGACCCACCTCATACTTGTACTTCAGAAGTTACTCTCGCCTCTCCTGCTATGCAACAAGCTCCTTCTAAGCCTATACCAGCTAAAAAAAACAAAAAAAAAACAAAACAAAACCAGGTCCCTGGTTTTACTGTGACATATATGGAGGTATTAAAACAAAGTTTTGATTCATTATGAAATGTGTTCTGCTTGAGTTTTTTATTTATTTTGATATGCATCACATCACCACTTGTACATTCCTGATCAATGAACATTTACTGCATTTAGGCATTAGCTATACCTCTGTATTTCAGCACCTTCACCAATTCCAGCACACTACATTCAATCTTCCACAGGCAGCACCTTATGCACTGATATATCCACGTTCAACACCTCACCAGCACCTCACCACCTGCTGGACACCTACCAATTCCATGCCCTCACTCATCTCCCTATAGCATATTGCTTTCCCCTACATGACACCATGTGCACAGCCGATGCACACCACCTGCATCATATCCTGCACTTCCTTCACAAACAACCAACAACAACAATGATGTCCAGGTAGCTCCTGGGGTTGAGGTATATAAAAAAAACTGCTTATGATAAGTAGACTATGTATATTTGGTTAATTTGAAAGCTGCATTTGAGATAGTGTTTTCTTAATTCCATCATGTTTTGGTTTAATTTATTCTTATGTTGTAAATGAAATTTTCCCAGGTTATGGGTGATAATGCAATTCCAGAATGCCCAAACAATCAGTAGGCTGCGGAGGGCGTCGTTATATGTTTCTGGGAGCGGCAGAAATCATTGGCATAGACATTATAGCAACTGATATGCTGAGAACTTCACCACCAACATTCATAGTTCTTCAGAAATAAATCTGATATTTGATTCTCCAGCAAAGCACGTTTTGCAGTCATAGCCAGCTATCATCAGGTATTATTATATTTGAACTTTTTTTTTCTGCTTTATCTCTGGGTTTGGAAGTAAAAACTCGACTGCTATAACTAAATATTAAGTGGATTAGTATTGGACATTGAATGTTAGTGTAGAATGTATTAGTCTTTGACAAAGAATATGGGCATTAGCAGTTAAGTGTGTGTTAGCACTAATGAATCCGCAGCAGCAGAGCGTGTTAGTATTGTGCAAGGTAGTTAGTCTGTGTCATATATATATCGTTAGTATTATATGTCAGTCCTTATAGATGTGCATTACTAGTAATCGCATCTTCAGTATGATGCTGATAAGGTATAAGGTGTATAGTGCAAGTAAACTGAATTTTGAGTATTAATAGTTAATGTATGATAGTATTTTAGCAATATGTGTGATTAGTAGGCCTGAGTTAACAGTGCATGATTCAAAATGTGCATAAGTAATGTAGTGTAAAATAGTGTGTTTTAGACTGCATTATTATGTTGGCAATGTGAGTTAGTATGTACATTAGCATTGCATAACTTAATAATCTGCATCAGTGGTCCGTTGGACCAAGTATGTTGGATAATGTATGTTAGTAAAGATCAGATAAGCAGTACAACAAGGAGGGGGGTTAATAATCACACTAGGTGTACATTGGCAGTTTTCATCGGTTTAACCTGGTTATTCACTTGGATCAGAATACTATGTAGTTCAACTATGTTAGCAGTATATTAGACAATATGGGTTCATGTGGTCCACACTATGATTAGTATAGTGTGCCAGGCAGTATGTTATAGTCATTGTTCCACCTTCTGAGTCTTGTATCCGAGTCTTGCAACCGAATTGCCAGCTTGGTACATCTGAATATTGTTGTGATTCATTTATTATAGAATAGTGGTTTTCAATATCTTTCGAATTACTGACTCTCACAGCAAATGTTTTACTAATCCTTAATGTTCTCAAGCATATATAATGGCAGTTCCAGCATGTCATGGCATATATTAGCATCAGTTTTAGCACGTGTATTGGTCCTTTGCATGATACATTTTAGCATTCATCATATATATCACAATATACACCAAATATATATTTCCATTCCCTCACTAACATTCAGATATTATCATGTATATTCTAAAGTAACCTCTGAATTTTCTTTATGATTTGCATTTTGCTAACTCTATTTTGTAGGAAATATTTGAAAAATGTTGTTTTCTTTCCAAGCTTAGGAATGTTGACTTCAAAATTCAATTTCAAGGATTGTAACAACTTAGATATTAATGAAAAAATTTGCATTTCCAGCTTAGACTAGAATGTATGAGCACGCATATCTTTTAGGAGTGCTTGTTCCATGTCATTTCCTTCTTTTATCTCAAAAATTCACAAATGGGAACACGAATGACACGTGCACCATTTTATAAAAGGTAATTAATCCTAAGTTGATGATTTACATCAATGACCATAGTCAGGATGTAAACAAAACTTAGGATTTTCATCTTTTATAAAATAACACTGGATCCACACTGGATCTTTTTCAAAATTCATCATATTTTCTTTAGATATTTTCCTCTTTTATCAGAGTTTAATTTAAAATTAATTCAATATATATACCAATGGCCATAGTCAGGGTATATTGAGAGTTAATTTCATTTTAAACTCTATAAAAGCACCAAAATGTATTTTATTCTTCACTTGAATTCAAATATAGATTATTATATAATACATTCAATGACCATAGTCAGGGATGTATTATATCTTCAATCTTGTTTTAATTCATTTAAAGAATGAAATAGCTTTTCAAAATCTAATTTCAAAACTATTTAAAATCATTCATCATTTAGGATAGAATTGCATCATATTTTCAAAAAAAAATCCTTTTTCAAAAACCAAGTGATTCTTTTTCTTCATTTCTCAGATCAAATCTTATTTACAGATTCAAATTCAATTCTATCCCATTTTCAAAGTCCAAATTTTGACTTTGAAATCAAATTCAAAGTTTAATTCAACTTGATTCATTTTCTAAATTCCAAAATTCAAGCTTCAAATTCAAAATCCAATTTGACTTTGAAATTCATTTGTATATTCGAAATTTAATTCTCAAATCAACTTTGAAATTCCAAATTCATTTTCAAGACCCAAATTCAAAATCCAAATTCAATTCGATTCCAGTTTTCAAAGTTCAATTCAACTTTGAAACTTATGAGTTATCTTCTGATTTCACATTCGAAATCAAGTTCATCTTCAATAATCAAAATCAAAGTTTGAGATTGATTTTGAATCTCAAAACTTGACTCTTCTTAAATTTTAAATTCAATCTGGGTTTTCAAAACCCAGATCCATCTTCAATAGTTCCATTTGGATTTTCAGAATCCAAATCCAAAGTTAAAACCTAATCCAAACTTGGATCCAGATTTCCAAGTATAAATCTCCACTTTCTGGATCTCAGACTTTAGATCCAAAACTCTATTTAGGATACAAAATCCAATTCTACCTTGGATCTTAGACTTCAGATCCAAATTCCATCTTGGATTCCAAATTTTGGATCAATTCCATTTTAGGATCCAGAATTCAACTTCTACTTTGGATCTCAGACTTTAGATCCAAATCAGTTTTAGGATCCAGAACTCAATTCTACTTTGGATCTCAGACTTCAGATCCAATTCCATTTAGGATATAGAATCCAATTCCATTTCATCCCAAATTTCAAATCCAATTCCCATTTTCGGATTCTAAATTCAGAATTCAATTTTGATCTCAAAATCCAGACTTTGGATTCAAATTCTATCTTGAATTCCAACTTTCAAATCAATCCCATTTCTCAATTCTATTTTTCCCACATTTCATTTTGATTTCAAGCTTCAAAACTAGAATTCAATTCCATTTCAAACATTAATCCAAGTTCAAAATTCTAAATTCAAAGTCCATTTATGACTTTAAAATTTCCTTTCTTCTTCCTTTTATCTCAACTTCAAAATCATTCCTTTCAAAGTCCAAATTTATTATCCCAAACTCTGATTATTCCAAAAATTTAGAACTTTAAATCTTAAGTTCTAAATTAGAAACCATTTCTTCACTCTATTTGTCAGATTCGTCTAAAAAATACTTGGATATTTCCCTGCATTGCACAAGCATGATTCTTTGTGCATTTAGATTTAGAATAAATTCTTAGATAATATTTATGCAAAGCAAAAGGCATAAATTCGATCCTTGGTTCGATTACCTCTGGTAAGGGCGCCAGGAACGGTCGAATCTTGTACCGACGAGCGAAGCCCGTCTCTCCATTTTCCCGCAATATATTTCAAAACGGAGGCGAGTAATTTTCTAAATATTTTCAAATCAAGGTCAAGTGAGACCCCGCAAAAGAGTTCCTCTCTCTCTTCTTTTCTTTCTTTTCTCTTCTCTCTTCTTTTTTCTGTCTTTTATTTTTCTCCCTTCAAAAAGGAGGAAAATAGAGGTTAGAAAAGGAAAAGAGAAGGAAGAGAGAGAAACCACAATAGAGGAAAAATTTTTGCGATCATCACAATTAGAAATCTAACTTGAGAGAAAATGGAATCATCTCTTTCTCAGGAGTGATTAATAAGATCCAAATACCTATTCCAGTCATATTCTTAGAACCGTCGAAAAATAAATTCCAGATTGGAGATTGCTGGATATTGCATATTTGCTCATCATGGAAGTCATCTTTGGCTTTCACTTCTTCTGCCAAAGGAAAATCTGCCAATTGATCTACAATTGCTTGACCTTTGATTGATTGCTGGGAGACATATTCTAAGTCATACTGCATCAGTAAGACTTGCCATTTGTCGATCCGTCCATTGAGAAAAGATTGTTCTAGGATGTACTTGAGAAGATTGAGTTTGGACAGGATTTTGACTTCAGATGCTAGCAGATAGTGTCTTAGTTTTTGACACATCCATACCAGAGCTAGGCAGATCTTCTCTATTTGAGAGTATTTCTTTTCATAGTCTATGAAAGTCTTACTCACATAATAAATGGCGTGCTCTATCAAGCTTCCTTCTTTGTATTGCGCCAAGAATCTGCCGCATGCGACTTGATTAACTGAGATGTATAATAAAAGGGGTTTTCCCAATTCTGGCGGCTTCAAGATGGGAGGTTTGAGGAAATACTTCTTGATCCGATCGAACGATTCCTGACATTCTGGTCCCTATTCGAATTTCACTCCATTTCTGAGTAAGTGATTGAAAGGCTCGCATCTCATTGCCAAATTGGATATAAATCGCCGGATTGATTGCATGCATCCTTGAAGGCTACACAATTCTTTGAGATTTGTCAAAGGTGGCATATCAATGATAGCCTTTGCTTTGGCTGGGTCAACTTCAATTCTCTTTTTGCTGACCAGAAAACCCAACAATTTTCCTGATTCAACTGCAAAAACACACTTTTGGGGGTTAAGTCTTAACTTATAAATGAGCCGTTTAAACACTTGATCAAGAGCTTCGATGTGATCCTCTTCCTCTTTGGATTTCATGAGGATATCATCAACATATGCATCCATGATTTTGCGCATTTGATCATGAAAAATAACGGTCATTGCTAACTATATAACAAAATGTGCCCCAAGGCGTAGTAAAGGAAGTTTTTGATTGGTCGGGGGCAGCCAACTTAATTTGGTTATAGCCGAAATATCCATCCATAAAAGAGAACATGGCATGTCCTGCCGTGTTGTCGATCAAAAGATCGATATTTGAAAGTGGATAATCATCCTTAGGAGTTGCTTTATTGAGGTCTCTGAAGTCTATGCAATTCCTCACTTTGCCACTTTTCTTTGAAACAACGACAATATTGGTTAACCAATCTGGGTAGTCAATAGTTCGAATGAATCCTGCTTTGAGCAAATCTTCAAGTCCTTCTTTGACTTGTTGTTCTATTCTAGGATCCAATTTTCTCAATTTTTGCTTAACTGGCTTAGCATCTAGCTTTAAAACGAGGCGGTGTTCGACCAATTTGGGGTCTAAACCTGGCATATCTTCATATGTCTATGCGAACACTTCTTCATGTTGTCTAAGAAAGTTAGTGAGCCTTTCCTTCTCTTCCGGAGTCAGAC
The DNA here is from genome assembly GCF_984573655.1 of Nuphar pumila. Lineage (NCBI taxonomy): Eukaryota > Viridiplantae > Streptophyta > Magnoliopsida > Nymphaeales > Nymphaeaceae > Nuphar > Nuphar pumila. Next base: position 77,219,919 of record NC_143260.1, on the reverse strand, counting down.
TAGTTCCGATCTTGAGAATCTTGGGGTTGTCTTCTGAACCTATACTGACATCTTCAGTCGGATCTTGTACCAGAGTAGATGGTTCGTCTTGCTTCTGAACTGAGGCGAATTCTGGCAATTCTTGAAGAGATTGATCAAATTCTGCATAATCATCTGACTGCTTTGCAACCTTGCCATCTTTTGTGCTCGCTTTGACTCGGTGAATTGCTGTCGACTTCTGGAAAGCCTTTGGATTGAGAACGAGCTTCTTGATTGCTCGAGAATGCATTCTAAAATTTGGAGAAGGAAGCTTGATTCAGGTAAAATTGCCCATCATAATACAAAACAACATTTGAAAGGAACCATGCATACAATGACATTGGAATTATAAAATTAGGAGATAGAGAGAAAGGAAACAGATGGCATCCAGATAGACAAAGGAACTTGAAATTTTATTGATTTTGACTTGATCAAAGACATTGAGACATTTATTTTGAAAGGAATAGGAAGGAAGTATAAAAACGATTCTCAATGTGTCCCCTTAACAAAAATAGTCTTCTTTTGTTGGCTTTCGCCTGAAAACCCTAGTCCTGCTCTGTGGGGGTGATGCTTTTTGAATCACTGGTTCAATGCGACCGTCTTCATTTTTGCCCAATCCTTTGAAGGGTTGATAACCATGCTTCAGAAGTAAATCAAATCCCTTTCTTGCTTTCATGAACTGCGGAAACAACAGATGATCTTTGAGAGTGTTGTAGTCGATCCGACCTCCAATCTTGAAGAATTTAGGACCTCTTCATCGGGTCATGGCTACAGTGTGCAGAGATGATTCTGATGTCTGGAGTATTTCTAGACTTTCTCCGAGACTGATTTCTTCACTTTTCCTGATGCTGGGGATGTCTGCTCTGAAGGTTGGTCGAGGGATCATGGGTTGCAGGAGCCTTTCTTCTGGGTCTTCTCCCAGTATCGTTGTGATCATTCCATCTTTGGACCATTTTATGCATTGATAAAGGGTGGAAGGTACTGCATTTGCATTATGAATCCACGTCCTTCCGAGCAGCAGATTATAGGTGGGTGGCACATTGACCACATGAAAAAGGACGGAGTGCACTGAATAATTGATAAACACTTCCAGGAATATCTTGCCTTTAGCCGTTTGACCATGATTGTCAAATTCATATATAGTGATAGGATCTGGAATGTATTCTTCCTCCTTGATGCCTAGTGCCTTCGCTGTCATTTCAGGACATATATTGAGGCTGCTACCTCCATCGACTAGCACATGGGGTACTGTCATTCCTCTTACTCGAACGACAATGTACAAGGCATTATTATGAAAGGAGTGAGGCTTTAAAAGGTCCTCATCCGAGAAGGTGATTGGCGCATTTGTCATGGCTGAATTCACAATTTGAGTCATGTCTTCAGGCGTGGTACTAGGTTTGACTTTAATTTTTCTAAGCAAATCATCCAGTACTTGTTGGTGCTTGCAAGAACTCTTGGCTAAGTCCAAAATTGAAACATTCGACAAAGCAGTCAGTGGCTTTGGAGCTGACATTTCTCCCTTTTCTGGCATGGGCTTGATGAACTGATTAAGGAATTCAGGAATTCCTTTTAATTTCTTAGGGGATGACTTTATGGGTTCTTCAGATACTTTCAGCTTGCCAAATGCTGAAATTATATCCATCTTCTTAGAGGTTGGGGTTGTTTGTTGTAGCACTAACACCTGATGCTGAACTTAGAGATCTTGAAAGGAACACAGCTTGATGTGTTCTTGAGGTAGGAATGGCTTTTCGGATATCACTGTTGTGGTGTTTGGAGGAAATGGCTGATTGAGAATGTCCATTTTTTCTTCTTCATCTCCTTCCACCAAAAGATTCTTGTCAATGTAATCTTGCACGATATTCTTGAGAATGAAGCAGTTCCTAGTGTTGTGTCCCACTGTCCCGTAGAACTTGCAGAATTGGTCTTTCCACTTCCCCATAGGAACAGGAGGATCGGCCAGTCTAGGCAACTTGATCATCTCCTTCGACAACATGTACTCGAGCACATCTTTGAGCGATTGGTCAAGAGGAGTGAATTTCCTGTCGTAGCTCCATCCTTCATGTTTGGTCTTTTCGTGCAATTTTGGCCCTTGAGCTTGTTGAGGGGACTTGTTGTATTGAGGAGCAGGCTTCCCTTTCTGATCTCCTTTGTTGTTTGAATTTCCTGCACCGTAGCAGTAATCTTTCTTCTGCCCTTTATAATGATGGTTGTTGCCATTGTCATTGTTGTTGGCAGAGTAGGTGAAGTGAGTTTTCTTCTTGGGCTCGCTTGGATGGCTATTTTTGGTGAAGGTGATGCCCTCATATACGCCATTTTCCATACCGAGCTCGATCCATTCTGCTCTTTCTGTGAGCTCAATGAAAGAACGAGATGGTGAAGTCGAGATCAAACTTCTCAAAGGGTGTGAGAAGTTGTTAAGAATGATTTGGAGCGCATGCTCTTCAGAAATGGGGTTCCTCATCTTGTTGCAGGTTCCCCTTCATCGGCGAATGAAATCTCTTGCTTTCTCATTTTCTTTCTGCCTTAGATTGCAGAGATGGCTTAATGTTGGGAGTGCCTCAGTATTGAACAGGAAGCGTTCAATAAACAAATTTACCACCTTATCAAACTCCTTGAGTTCGATGGGATTGATATGCTCAATGGTTGAGTTTTTATGAATGCTCTTTTTAAAATAGAGTTTTTCAATAAATCTTTGGAAAATCGTCAACCAAAAGTAAATAACCGACTTTCCACAAAGTGGTAAGTACGGATCGAATCCACAGGGAACAGAAATTACTCAAGTATTTCTAAGAAATTCAATTTATTAATCAATAAACACTAGTCACAAATATAATGTTAATACAATGACAAATTAACACTACAACTAATTCGAAAAGCACTTCAGTCTTCTGTTGCACGCCAAGGGTATTTCTATCTTTTCATCGCTTCTCCAAGTTTCGCACTTGGACACGAATCCCTGAAAAATTGTTATGCTTTTCAACCTAAGAACACAGGAAAATGCAAAGTTAGTAAATATTTTAATGAAACTAAACTAAAATGTAAATTAAACCTAATTCTGAAGAATTTAAACAAGCAAAACCTAAGTAAAAATAAAATAATAAAGAAAATACCAAACTAATTCTAAAATCAACTAATATAAGTCTAACAATACTAGATGATGCAGATGCAACACTTAAAATGCAGAAAATACTGAAAATAGACCGAAAATGACTAAAAGAATGAAATTACCAATCTACCCCTAAAAGTGTAAAATAGACTTCCGACAGCTCTTCGTAAACTGACTGTTTGACATGGCAAACAAGGTCTGAATTTCCCAAAATTTGTTCTATTCTGTAACTAACAGATTCAAAAATCTGGAAGTTTTTACAGAATTGAAAAATAATATCTGGAACTCCAGATATAAGTGTTTCAAAATCGGAGAAAATCTGGATATCGCAGGTCCCGAAATTTTAAAATCAGAAAAAGCAGTTTTCACAAAACGCTTAAAAGTCAGACTAAACCAACTCCGAATGAGTTGAAATTTGGTATGCAGACAGTGAAAACGCCAATAAAGTGAATAGAAAAAGAATTTTTGGAAAACTCGAAATTTTTGCACATGAAATAACGATGTTGCGACAGGGCAAAAATCGGGTTTCGGGTTTAATGCACTATTCACTTTGGAATTCTATTTTAAACACTAAGAATGCAATCTAACACTAATGCAGACCTAAATGATGTTGAATGACAGTTTATATGCAGGCACTAAATGCAAATATATTAAATGTAATGCAAATTTGATAAAATATGCAAATTATGACTAAAACTAGGTTAATCTAATGCATAAAATGAAACTATCTTAACTAATGCTGCAAAATTAATTATATGAACTAAAGAATACAATTACTTAAGACTACACGCAGCTAACTAGATGAACTACACGAATCAATCAAACACGCAATGAACCATTACACGTTAACTTACCAGTTACTTCTAAAAGATACCCAAACCAAGCAAACGACTAACTAGGTTAACTTACTTTATAACTAATATTACTTCAAACTAAAATCAAATAAACACCGAAACACTAATAGGGTGCGGGTATAGGATTGAATTGAAAGAGGTACACGACCCACTTAGATGACTCAACTAGGTTAACCCCAATCGACACTGCCTAAATTAAACCTAAAAAATTAAAACCAAATTAAAATCTCCTAATTAATAACCTAATTACTAACCCACGGTTAATACACTTAACTAAGGTAATTAACCTAATGTTAATGCAAACTTAATTCAAAATTAATGCTAATTCTTATATAAAGTAATAAAACAAGGGAGTTACTAATTGCTAAACCCTAAATGGTAAGTCTATCCTCTCCAAATTCGTCCAACACATGAGATGTTACTCTCATTCCAAAATCTCACAATCCAACTTAGTAACTTTGAAAAAGTTTAATTACTCCAGCCAAGTAGGGCTATACGAAATGGCCTTGCCTAAAAAGCAACCCAACAATCTCAAAAGATTATATCAAATCTTTGAAAACATTTTTAGAAAGGAATTTAAAATTCAATATTAGTTTCCAAAAACATATAGAGGATAGAAGGCTCTATCCTTAGTGGGCTTGAAAATCACTTTAGGAAACTATAAAAGAAGAAACCATCCAGCCCAAAAAGGGATTCACACGATTTCCTTGATTTCCAAAAAGAAATCTTTTTAGCAATTACGTCCCTTCCAAAAATCGTGTGGAACAATTGTGGCAAGTTAATTTTGAAATCCACACTTATTTCCACTTTTGAAAAATTAAATCCTTGCTCACTTGGCTGGAAAATAAACTTTTAAAACCTATTTTGGTTGGATCAAGGAGGTCAATAGTTACCTTACACGAATTTGAAGCAATCTCACTTACCAAAAAAATATCAAAAACACCTAAAACACTCAAGTCCTAATTCATTGAACTTAGACACCCTAATTGACTTTCTAAATGCCAAGATTCTTTCGAAAAACAACCTAGAGCTCGACTAGAGCTCTAATGGCTGACGTCCCTCCTTGGGGAAGATCACTCTCTAAAACACTAAAATCAAAATATCACAATTACGTTAAAACGACCATGAAGATAATACAACTCAATTAACCCATAACTAAAATTAACTAATTATACTAATGAAATCATAATCTATCTATCTACTATGCTGGAAATGAAGACAATCTAGAAAACGTTAATTGCAATCTAGCTACACGCCTAGCCTAAACATAAAACATTGAAAATAATTAACACTAAATTGACCACAAAAGGAACATCTACCTTAATTAAATATTAATCAACAAATTAGACTAATGTAACAAACTGAAACTAAAGGAAAGCTCCTACAACCAGCTGGACAACACCTAAAACAAAGAAATAAAACTAGAATTTTTACTTTTCTCAATATGATTAAGACATCAAAACACAAAAACGACAAAACAATATTTAGAAATATCCTAAGCTGATGAGATTGACCAACACAAAATTTATGAAATTATGCAGACACCAAACAAACAACAAATCACAACTTTAAACTAAAATCACACGCACTTAATGGAAATTAACTCTAATTCAACAATTATTTCAAAACAAATCACACGACATGTATAGAATCAAACCTCACCTAAAATGGAGATGAAGCACACTGGACACAGCTGCACAAACTCAGATTCCATGATGGAACTACAGAAAAATTGCAAAGCCTAATCTTCCTAAAACACAAGGATCGACTAGAATTAATCTAGCCGATTTTTTTTCTTTTTAATTGAAACAACAATCAATCAAACCCAACGACCAAACTAAATCAAAGTGAACTTTTTAAACACTTTTTTCTGTAAAAACAACACACTAAACCACGCTGGACAGAAAGAGAAAATCGGCTAGAAGGGGATCTTGCCGATATTCACGTTTTGAGTGAAAAAGATGAGAAATCGAGACTCGAACACAAAAACAATGAAACAAAACCTAGATCTACCGTGCTGGTCTGTGCACGAGTTCTATACTAAGGTTGAAACACTAAAAACATAGCAAACACACAGAAAATAACATAAGAAAATGAGCACACACGATTTGGGTTTTAACTAGAAGAAAAGAAAGAAGAAGACCTACCTCCAGGGCGATCCGACGATTGTGGGAGAGAAGAGAGCGGACAATGGCTTTAGCTTGACGTCCCGGACTGTTCGAGAATGATGGAATATCACCACGAGCAGGGATCTTGCAGCTGCAACATGTTGGAGATCCACCGAAGATGGAAAGGGTGCCGATTCACGATCGGAGGGCTTAGAAAACCGGATGGAGGTAGGGCCGGCTCATCTTGTTGGGGTGTTTCACACTTCCACACAAGATAAATGGTCTCCACCTCTGCTACACCTGCAAAAACACAACAAACAAGGGTTCAACATATTAAGGAGGAAGAAGAAATGAATAGAATTGAAAAGGGAGATGGAATAATGCTTGAGTTTCAAGCAAGATTCAATCTTCAATGCCAAATGAGGTGGGATGAAGGGTTGGAAGGGGGCTGGAGTTAGAATCACAGTAGGAGGCATCAATCCCAATGCCAAAGATGTCTAGGGCTCAGCTAAAAAGTATATTTATACTTTTGGTATTTTGCAAAAACAATGTTATAATAAAAATTTTTACCCTGCGCCACTTTCTGGGGGGTTTTCTGCAAAATGTTTTCTAAATGGGTATGCATATGCGTGTGGGTTGGATTTGGGCTTTCTAAAGGTTGATCCAAGATCCAAAGCAGCCTAATTGGGTTGGATATGGATCCGATCCACCTCGAAATCCATGTCCGAACACTGAAATAGCCATAACTCTCTCATTTTAACTCTGATTTATCTAAAATTCGAACCACAACCCCTTACTATAAAAATGCATCTAAACATAGGTTTTAAACCTTAATCTCACCCTAAAATGTATGAATAACTAACTAACATGATGTGCATTTCATGCATCATCAAAAAGCTCCATGATTGAATGTTTGTTAGTCCCTTAACAAACCACTAACTATGCTATGCAACAGAAACAAGAAATGCTGGACATGAATGCATAAAAACTAACTCACTTTTGTAGGCATCACGGTTGCATTTAGCTTATGCAACAAGCCCTTTAAACCCCTGAGTTACCCAAGTGGATGAGTAAGGTCTCGTGAGGGTTTGCAGAGATGCTACCCACAAACATCAATGAAATGCAGGACTTAATTTTCAAACATAGTAGGCAGTTAAGAAAATAGTTGGAACAAATATTTCATGTAACAGACACTCTCAAAACAAATTCAAAAATCTCATGCCACCACAGTAAAAATCTTTTTCCTTCACTTTTCTAAAATTGTAGCTATCTATATTTTTTCTCAGAAAGTCAAGTATTCTCATGTATTACTCATTTATCCTCACTTGTATATTTTCTGCACAGTAATTCACACATATTCCTAAGCAATAAACTTTTTCTCATTCAACACATTCTTTTTCTTTCTTTGGATTTTCAATTTTTCACCCCTTTTCACTTTTCTCTCTTTAGAACTATTTCGAATATCCAGTTTTTGTGACCCGTGTAGCGAGCTTTGGGTCAGTGACTCCCAGGCCAGACGACCTTAGGGCACTATGATGATGCATGAAATGCACATCATGTTAGTTAGTTATTCATACATTTTATGGTGAGATTAAGGTTTAAAACCCATGTTTAGATGCATTTTGATATCAAGAGGTTGTGGTTCGAATTTCAGAGAAATCAGAGTTAAAATGAGAGAGTTATGGCTATTTCAGTGTTTGGACACAGATTTCGAGGTGGATCGGATCCATATCCGACCCAATTAGGCTGTTTTGGACCTTGGATCAACCTTTAGAAAACTCAAATCCAACCCAAACGCATATCCATACCCATTTAGAAAACATTTTGCAGAAAACCCCCCAGAAAGTGGCACATGGTAAAAACTTTTATTATAACATTATTTTTGAAAAACACCAAAAGTATAAATTAGAGTTTTCAGCAAACCCTAGGCGTATTTGGCATTGGGATTGATGCCTCTTACTGTGATTCTAACTCCAGCCCTTTTCCAACCCCTCATTCTATCGCATTTTGCATTGAAGATCGATTCTTGCTTGGAAATTAAGCATCATTCTATCTCCCTTTTCATTTCTATTCATTTCTTTATCCTCTTTGTTGTGATTAATCACCATTTGCTGTGTTTTTGCAGGTGTAGCAGAGGTGGAGACCATTTATCTTGTGTGGAAGTGCGAAACACCCCAACAAGATGAGCCGGCCCTACCGCCATCAGGTTTTTTGAGCCCTCCGATCGCGAATCGGCACCCGTTCTATCTTCGGTGGATCTCCAACATGTTGCAGCTGTCGAAACCTTGCTCGTGGTGATATTCCAGCATTCTCGAACAGTCCGGGATGTCAAGCTAACGCCATTGTCCGCTCTCTTCTCCCCCACAATCGTCGGATCACCCTGGAGGTTGAAAAGCATAATAATTTTCCAGGGATTCTTGTCCAAGTGTGAAAATTGAGAATTGGCGAAAAGACAGAAATACCCTTGGCGTGCAACAGAAGACTGAATTGCTTTTCTATTTTATTTTTAGTGTTAATTTGTAATTGTTATTTGTCTTGTGATTGTAGACTAATATTTGTGATTAATAAATTAAATTTCCTAGAAATACTTGAGTAATTCTTGTTCCCTGTAGATTCGACCCGTACTTACCACTTTGTGGAAAGTCAGTTATTTACTTTTAGTTGACGATTTTCCAAAGATTTTATTTATCGAAAAACTATATTTTAAAAAGAGCATTATAAAAAATCAACCAAATTTTGGCACCGTTGCCGGGGAACGTCGAATTACTTATTTTATTTCTTAGAGTTTGATTTATTAATCTGTGTTAGCTAATTAGTTAGTTAGTTGTTTTTACTTTCTAGTTAGTAGGATTAGTAAGTGAATATAGAATTAACATATTAGTACATATAGGATTCACGTACTGTTTTCTAGGATTCACTTTATATTCATTCTGCAAGGAGCGATTAGACAGGTGGGTTTTAGAAAAACTTAGTTTGTGATTTCCTGTATTTCTCTTTTCCATTAAAGTAGAATAGTTTACTTTGTTATTTCATTTACTTAGTTAGATAGTTATGACATAGATAGTTTAGCATATTTGATCATTAGTTGCTTTATTTGGATATTTGCATTTTAGTATCTGTGATAGTTTTAGTTTTAGTTTTAGATTTAGGTCGTGTGCTTACATCTGGTCTTAGTACCAGTGTATGCAGGAGCGAAGAGCTCTAGGAACCCCATTACATCCATTTGTTGACAACCCAGAGAGAATTTTACATTCTCCTTGAAGTTCGACAACAATGGGTGATATGGATCCTCCACCTCCACCTCCAGTTCCTCCCCGTCCTCTGAGGGAATACTTCATTCCCACAGATTATGTCCAGGCATCCTGCATTCGGAGACCCGATGTAGGAGCGCATCACTATGAGATTAAGGTCAGCATTATTCAGATGCTTCCATCTTTTTATGGCCTTAGTCACGAGGATCCCTACTGACACTTAGACGAATTCCTCGAGATTCGTTCTACTATGAAGATACACAATTTTGACGATGATGCTTTGAGGTTGACCTTATTCCCATTTTCATTAAAGGACAAGGTCAAGTATTGGCTAAAGTCCTTAGATTCTGTAGAGATAGGGTCCCTGGGATCAGTTGCAGCAGGAGTTCCTTCGAAAATATTTCCCCATTGGTCGTACAAACCAGTACCGGAGAGCCATCACTACCTTCTCAGAGCTAGATGGTGAACTTTTTCATGAGACTTGGGAGAGAATCAAGGATCTCCTTAGAAAGTGTCCCCATCATCAGGTGCCGAGATGGCAGCTGGCTTTTACGATGGATTGTTTGATAGAAATCGTCAGATGATCGACTCTTCATGCGGTGGGACATTCATGTTGAAGAGCGAGGATGAAGCATGGAGGTTGTTCGATACATTGGCCGAGAATTCCCTCCACCATGCTTCGAGCTCTCATTCGGATAGAGCCACACCCAACATTTAGAAGAAAGTTGGTGTTCTTGAGATTGGTCCATCTACTGCACTACAGTGCAAGGTAGACATGATTGCTCAGAAGCTGAACCAACTTCTCTCAGGACCACCTACTACTCATCAGGTGTGTACTCTATGTGCCAGCCCGGCACATGAGATTACTGAGTGCCCTTCGGCAGCTCAGTACCCTGAATTTGTTCAAGAACAAGTTCAAGCAGCCCAGGGTTACGCCAAACCGTAGAACAACCCATTTTCATCTACAAATAATCCGGGTTGGCGTAACCACCCCAATTTCTCATGGAAGAATCCACAGTCTTCCATTCAGATGCCTACATCCTCTCAGCCAGCTCGGCCGCCATCATTTACTCAGACTTTTCAGAGGCCGAGTTATTCTCAGTCATCCTCCTCATTTCCTTCCCTGATTCCGTAGGAGTCTGCCCCGCAAACATCTTTTGAGGAGGGACTTCTCCAGGCATTCCAAGAGGTGAAAACCTCTAATCAGAATGCCTTTGAGAAGTGTAGCCAGATATTGAGTTCGCATACGCAGTCCATTGTGAAGTTAGAGTCGCAAATGGGACAGTTAGCAGAGGCTATCAGCAGGAGACCCGAGGGTACGTTGCCGAGCCAGGATATCATGAACCCGAAGGGCAAGGACCAGATGACCGGAGGCCTGTTTCATGCTGAGACACAGCAGCAAGCCAAATCTGTTATGGCCCTGAGGAGTGAACGTGAGTATCACGTCGAGATCTGAGAGAGTAGAGAGAGGATCGATGAGCCAGAGACCAGTGTTCCACCTTCGTCAGCTCAGCCATCATTATCATCCCCATCTTCATCACTATCACCATCATCATCATCTTCGTCATCATCATCCTCAGTTCATAAGAAGGATAGGAGTGAGCCTTCTCACAAAGAGGAGGAGCCACCCATGTATATTCTCCCACCACCCTATCCCAAAGCATTAGAGTCTTTCGGATTCAGAGGGAAGCAGGGCACGAAGATCCAGGACATGCTTGACATCTTCAAGCATGTGCAGATCAACCTGCCTTTGCTAGATGCGATTCAGCAGGTGCCAGCTTATGCCAAATTCCTGAAGGAACTATGTACGCAAAAGAGGAAATTCAGAGAGAGAGTTCCTAACAGGGTCCATCTGACTGAGTAGGTGAGTTCAGTACTTCAGCATCAGACACCACCAAAGCTCAAGGACCATAGAGCCCCGATTATTGCTTGTACTATAGGGAACATCCGAATAGAACGCGCATTGCTCGATCTTGGAGCAAGCGTGAACATTCTGCCCAGATATTTCTATGATTCTCTCTGGCTAAGAGAGATGAGATCGACTCCGATTACACTTCAGTTGGCAGATCGTTCTGTCAAGGTACCGAGAGGTGTCTTGCAGGACATGCTAGTTAAGGTGGATGACTTTTATTTCCCCGTCGATTTCATCATCCTCGATATAGAAGGAGTGGATACCCAGCACCAGACTCCGATCATTTTGGGCAGACCATTCTTTGTGACTGCCAATGCATGTATCAACTGTAGGATCGGAGCCATGGATCTATCATTCGGCAACAGGAAGGTCAAGCTGAACATTTTCAATGCCGCAATGGGTGCAGCGGGAGATATGGACTGTTTCCATGTAGATATTACACAGAAGTTATTGGAGGAGCAACCCGATTTGTACATTACTGAGAATTCATTAAATTTGTACCATATAGAGAAGAATAGTTGTACAGTTAGCGTAGATGTGTCTAGAGCGTCGTCAGAGTTCCCACCTTGGAGAGCTAGCATTGAGCCTCTCCCACCACTTGCGGAGACCCCCGCCAAATCTTCGATCGAATCTCCTCCGAAACTTGAGTTAAAACCTTTACCGAATTCGCTCAAGTGTGCATACCTTAGAGGCAATGAGACTCTGCCTGTGATCATCTCGTCACTTCTCACTGAAGAGCAGGAGCAAAGACTGCTGACTATTTTATGAGAGCACAAGGCAGCGATTGGCTGGGGAGTAGCTGATTTAAAGGGGATTGATCCTTCATTCTGCATGCATAGAATCCATTGCGATGAGGAAGTTAAGCCAGTGAGGGATATGCAAAGAAGGTTAAATCCCAATATGAAGGAAGTGGTGAAGAATGAGGTGGTGAAGTGGTTGGATGCCGGGATTATTTACCCCATTTCTGTTAGTCAGTCTGATTCAGGTTGTGCCGAAGAAGTCAGGACTCACTGTTGTGGAGAATGAGAAGGGTGAAAGAATTCCGATGAGGACTACAGGATGGCGAGTCTGCATCGATTATAGGAAGCTGAATGTGGCAACTAGGAAAGATCATTTCCCGTTGCCATTCATTGATCAGATCTTAGAGAGACTCGCGAGACAGATCTACTATTCCTTTTTAGACGAATACTCAGGATACAATCAGGTAGCTGTCCATCCTGACGATCAGGAGAAGACAACATTTACATGTCCGTATGGCACCTTCGCATTCAAACGTATGTCGTTCGGGCTCTGCAATGCCCTGACAACTTTTCAGAGGTGCATGCTTGCTATCTTCTCGGATATGATAGATGATGTCATGGAGGTCTTCATGGATGATTTTTCTGTGTATGGCTCTTCATTTGAAGTTTGCCTCCAAAAACTTACTCGAGTACTGAGTAGGTGTGCGGAGACAAATCTTGTTCTGAGTTGGGAAAAGAGTCATTTTATGGTCTAGGAGGGGATTGTGCTTGGACACATTGTGTCCAAGAGAGGCATTGAGGTTGACAGAGCGAAGGTGGAATCCATTTCTCGTTTGACTCCACCTACCACTGTGAGGCAGATTATGTCATTTCTAGGGCATGCGGGATTTTATAGGCGGTTCATAAAAGATTTCAGCAAAATCTCTCGATCGCTTTGCACTTTATTGGAGAAGGACCAACCCTTTGTTTTTAGCGAGGATTGCATGAAGGCCTTTGAGATTCTCAAAGAGGATTTGATTACTTCGCCCATTCTGAGACCTCCGGATTGGACGCTCCCATTTGAGATTATGTGCGATGCTTCTGACTATGCTATGGGGGCTATTTTAGGACAGCAGATTGATAGAAAGCCCTATGTGATTTACTACGCAAGTAGAACTCTGTCTGATGCGCAGATGAATTATACCACGACAGAGAAGGAGCTACTTGCTGTAGTATTCGCATTGGAAAAGTTTAGGTCCTACTTGCTCGGTTCGAAGGTGGTTGTCTATTCTGATCATGCTGCATTGAAGTATCTGTTGAATAAGAAAGACACCAAACCGAGACTCATTCGTTGGGTTCAGCTACTACAGGAGTTTGATCTCGAGATTCGAGATAAGAAGGGTAGCGAGAAGGTAGTAGCAGACCATCTTTCTAGACTGATCGTGGAGACCATGCAGAATCAGAGGACGATCAGTGATTCTTTCCCCGACGAGCAGATCATGTCAGTCAGGACATCGCAGTTACCCTGATTTGCGGATATTGTAAACTATCTGGTTTCGAGACAGATCCCTGAGCATTGGAATAAGAATGAGCGCAAGCGATTCCTATCTCAGGTGAGGCACTATTATTGGGATGAACCAGAGTTGTTCAGATATTGCGTAGACCTGATCATCAGGAGATGTGTTCCGGAGGAGGAGTAAGAGTCCATTTTGAGTTTTTCCCATTCTTTAGCCTGTGGAGCGCATTTTAGCAGTAGGAAGACGGTTGCAAAGGTTTTGCAGTTTGGATTTTATTGGCCCACACTCCACAGGGATGCGCATGAGTTCTGCAGGAGATGTATTAGATGTCAGCAGATTGGGAACATGTCCAAGAGGGACATGATGCCCTTGCTCCCGATTTTGATAGTCGAGATTTTTGATGTTTGGGGCATTGATTTCATGGGACCATTTTCGCCTTCATTCGGAAATTTATACATTTTAGTGGCAGTTGATTATGTGTCCAAGTGGGTTGAGGTTGTGGCAACCAAGACCAATGATCATAGAGTGGTGCTTAAGTTCATTAAGCACATAAATTTTCAGTCGTTTTGGTGTGCCACGTGCGATGATTAGCGATGGTGGCAAGCATTTTAGGAATGTACAGATAGCTTCTCTGCTGAGAAGATTTTCTGTCAATCATAGATTCACCACTCCGTATCATCCGCAGACCAGTGGACAGGTAGAGGTGTCAAATAAGGAGATTAAGCGGATTCTAGAGAAGACAGTTCGCCCGGACCACAAGGATTGGTCCCATCGCTTAAATGATGCACTTTGGGCATATAGGACTGCATTTAAGACTCCCATTGGCATGTCCCTGTATTGCCTTGTATTCGAGAAAGCATGCCATCTTCCTGTCGAGCTGGAGCATAGAGTGTATTGGGCCATCAAGAAGTTGAATTTTGACCTCGCCCAGGCTGGCAAAGCGAGAGCACTGCAGCTCTCAGAATTAGAGGAACTCAGGAATGATGCATATGAGAATGCCAAGTTATACAAAGCTCGCACTAAAGCATTTCATGATAAGCACATTGTCAGAAAAGTGTTTGAGCCAGAGCAGAAAGTTTGGCTATACAATTCTCGTTTGCATTTATTCCCAAGGAAATTGAGATCGAGATGGACAGGATCGTATATCGTGAAAGAAGTGTTTTCACATGGAGCAATGACATTATTCGATCCTATGACCCAAGGTACATTCAAGGTTAATGGGCAAAGACTGAAGCCCTACATTTCAGATTCCTTGCAGAATGGTGAGTGTGAGATAGTGCATCTCACGAAGGCATGAGGATTCGACCAGAGGGATGTATCATATGTACATTAGTTTTTTTTCATTTCAGTATTTATTTCAGTATTCCATTTTACATGTGCTGACTTTTGTTTTTGGTTTATGCAGGAAGAATCTAACAATTAGTGCATGAGAATTTCAGAGAATTCATTAATCAGATGCAAAGTCGAGTCAATCAATTTCAGAAGCCCGGCACAGATCAGATTGTATCTATTCTTTCTCCCATATTTATTTTATTGTCTTTTAGTGTGCATTTGCATTGCATTCTAATATATTTTGTATGCCACTAGGGATAGTGTCATTCAAGCATGGGGGGGGGGTTAGATGCACACTATTTTTTTTTTTTTTATGTCTGATAGCTAAAATATGCATTTGAGAATAAGTTTGTAGCACATATAGTTGTTTTTGGCATAATCTAACAGTTTAGAAATTTTTAAGCCCCATGTAAAATATTTTTTCTCTGAACTGATTCAAATAGAGTAGTTATTTATGAGAAAATTCAAAGAAAAGATAGTATTTGATTGTTAGAAAGTTTTGAATCACTTTAGTATAAGTATGCACAATATGTTTTGTGAAAGAAATAAGCAATGGAAAGATGCTTTTTGAAAAATGAGTTTAAAAGAATAGAGTTACGTTTAGCTGTTGATGTCTTCGTGAATCCTAGTAGTGGAACTCAGACACAAGATGAAGTGTTTGAGTCTCTTGACGAAAAGGATAACGAGGGAGATCATCCTCTTGTCTAGTCGATATCTGTGGCCTTTGTAGTTTAAGTAAGTAGAATCTGAAGGGTGTTTTATACCTGATGCCCCAAAGCCAGCTGGTTTGGGAGACACCGGTTCGAAAGCTTGTTACATGAACTGCATAGAAAGCCTAAGAGATAGAGACATTGCACATGACGAGAGGAAGACTATACGTAAACTATTAGAATAGAAGGTCTAGTGACTCGAGCAATTAAGTCCGAGGGATACTCTGTATCTAGTGCCCTAAGGTCGTCTGGCCTGGGAGTCACTAACCCAAAGCTCGCTACACGGGTCACGAAAACTGGATATTCGAAATAGTGCTCATGTGAGAAGAATGCTCAAGAGAGAAAATTGAAAAAAGGTGAAAAATTGAAAATTAGAAGAAAAAGAATGTGCTGAATAAGAAAAATTTCATTGCTTAGGAGAATGTGTGAATTACTGTGCAGAAAATATACAAGTGAGGATAAATGAGTAAAACATGATAGTACTTGACTTTCTGAGAAAAATCATAGATAGCTACAAATTTAGAAAAGTTAAGGAAAAAGATTTTTACTGTGGTGGCATGAGATTTCTGAATTTGTTTTGAGAATGTCCATTACATGAAATATTTGTTCCAACTGTTTTCTTAACTGCTTACTATGTTTGAAAAATTCATTCCTGCATTTCATTGATGTTTGTGGGTAGCATCTCTGCAAACCCTCACGAGACCTTACTCGTCCACTGGGGTAACCCAGGGGTTTAAAGGGCTTGTTGCATACGCTAAATGCAACCGTGATTCCTACAAAAGTGAGTTAGTTTTTATGCATACATGTCTAGCATTTCTTATTTCTGTTGCATAGCATAGTTAGTGGTTTGTTAAGGGACTAACAAACATTCAAGCATGGGGGTATTTGATAATGCATGAAATGCACATCATGTTAGTTAGTTATTCATGCATTTTATGGTGAGATTAAGGTTTAAAACCCATGTCTAGATGCATTTTGATATCAAGGGGTTGTGATTCAAATTTCAGAGAAATCAGAGTTAAAATAAGAGAGTTATGGCTATTTCAGTGTTCGGGTACGAATTTCGAGGTGGATCGGATCCATATCCGACCCAATTAGGCTGTTTTGGACCTTGGATCAACCTTTAGAAAACTCAAATCCAACCCAAACGCATATCCATACCCATTTAGAAAACATTTTGCAGAAAACCCCCCCAAAAGTGGTACATGGTAAAAACTTTTATTATAACATTATTTTTGAAAAACACCGAAAGTATAAATTAGAGTTTTCAGCAAACCCTAGGCGTATTTGGCATTGGGATTGATGCCTCCTACTGTGATTCTAACTCCAGCCCTTTTCCAACCCCTCATTCTATCACATTTTGCATTGAAGATCGATTCTTGCTTGGAAATCAAGCATCATTCTATCTCCCTTTTCATTTCTATTCATTTCTTTATCCTCTTTGTTGTGATTAATCACCATTTGCTGTGTTTTTGCAGGTGTAGCAGAGGTGGAGACCATTTATCTTGTGTGGAAGTGCGAAACACCCCAACAAGATGAGCCGGCCCTACCGCCATCCGTTTTTTTGAGCCCTCCGATCGCGAATCGGCACCCGTTCTATCTTTGGTGGATCTCTAACGTGTTGCAGCTGTCGAAACCCTGCTCGTGGTGATATTCCAGCATTCTCGAACAGTCTGGGACATCAAGCTAACGCCATTGTCCGCTCTCTTCTCCCCCACAATCGTCGGATCACCTTGGAGGTTGAAAAACATAATAATTTTCCAGGGATTCTTGTCCAAGTGCGAAAATTGAGAATTGGCGAAAAGACAGAAATACCCTTGGCATGCAACAGAAGACTGAATTGCTTTTCTATTTTATTTTTAGTGTTAATTTGTAATTGTTATTTGTCTTGTGATTGTAGACTGATATTTGTGATTAATAAATTAAATTTCTTAGAAATACTTGAGTAATTTTTGTTCCCTGTGGATTCGACCCGTACTTACCACTTTGTGGAAAGTCGGTTATTTACTTTTGGTTGACGATTTTCCAAAGATTTTATTTATCGAAAAACTATCTTTTAAAAAGAGCATTATCAAAAATCAACCACACTAGATACAAAGTATCCCTCGAACTTAATTGCTTGAGTCACTAGACCTTCTATTCTAATAGTTCACGTATAGTCTTCCTCTCGTCATGTTCAATGTCTCTATCTCTTAGGCTTTCTATGCAGTTCATGTAACAAGCTTTCGAACTGGTGGCTCCCAAACCAGCTGGCTTTGGGGCATCAGGTGTAAAACACCCTTCAGATTCTACTTGCTCGAACTACAAAGGCCACAGATATCGACTAGACAAGAGGATGATTTCCTTCGTTATCCTTTTCGTCAAGAGACTCAAACACTTCATCTTGTGTCTGAGTTCTACTACTAGGATTCATGAAGACATCAACAACTAAACGTAGCTCTACTCTTTAAAGCTCATTTTTCAAAAACATCTTTCTATTGCTTATTTCTTTCACAAAACATACTGTGCATACTTATACTGAAGTGATTCAAAACTTTCTAACAATCAAATACTATCTTTTCTTTGAATTTTCTCATAAATAACTACTCTATTTGAATCAGTTCAGAGAAAAAAAAATTCATGGGGCTTAAAAATTTCTAAACTATTAGATTATGCCAAAAACAATCATATATGCTACAAACTTGTTCTCAACGCCTACTTTAGCTACCAGACATAAATTTTTTTTTTAGTGTGCATCTAAACCACCCCCCATGCTTGAATGACACTGTCCCTAGTGGCATACAAAATATGTAAAAGTGCAATGCAAATGCACACTAAAAGACAAGAAAATAAAAATGGGAGAAATGATAGATACAACCTGATCTGTGCCGGGCTTCTGAAATTGATTGACTTGACTTTGCATCTGATCAATGAATTCTTTGAAAGCTCTGCCCTGTACCTGGTAACTCATTCTCATGCACTAATTGTTAGATTCTTCCTGCATAAACCAAAAAAAAATGTCAGCACAAATGAAATGAAATGAAATAAAAGCAAATATTGGAATGAAAAACAAAACTAATATACATATGATACATCCCTCTGGTCGAATCCTCATGCCTTCGTGAGATGCACTATCTCACACTCACCATTCTGCAAGGAATCTGAAATGTAGGGCTTCAGTCTTTTCCCATTAACCTTGAATGTACCTTGGGTCATAGGATCGAATAATGTAACTGCTCCATGTGGAAACACTTCTTTCACAATGTACGGTCCTGTCCATCTCGATCTCAATTTGCCTGGGAATAAATGCAGACGAGAATTGTATAGCCAAACTTTCTACTCCGTCTCAAACACTTTTCTGATTATGTGCTTATCATGAAATGCTTTAGTGCAAGCTTTGTATAACTTGGCATTCTCATATGCATCATTCCTGAGTTCCTCTAATTCTGAGAGCTGCAGTGCTCTCGCTTTGCCAGCCTGGTTGAGGTCAAAATTCAACTTCTTGATGGCCCAATACGCTCTATGCTCCAGCTCGACAGGAAGATGGCATGCTTTCCCGAATACAAGTCGATACGGGGACATGCCAATGGGAGTCTTAAATGCAGTCCTATATGTCCAAAGTGCATCATCTAAGCTCTGGGACCAATCCTTGCGGTCTGGACGAACTGTCTTCTCTAAAATCTGCTTAGTCTCCCTATTCGACACCTCAACCTATCCACTGGTCTGCGGATGATACGGAGTGGTGAATCTATGATTGACAGAATATCTTCTCAGCAGAGAAGCTATCTGTACATTCCTAAAATGCTTTCCACCATCGCTAATCATCGCACGTGGCACACCAAAAAGACTGAAAATGTTGTGCTTAATCAACTTAAGCACCACTCTATGATCATTGGTCTTGGTTGCCACAGCCTCGACCCACTTGGACACATAGTCTACCACCACTAAAATGTACAAATTTCCAAATGAAGGCGAAAATAGTCCCATGAAATCTATGCCCCAAACATCAAAAATCTCGACTATCAAAATCGGGAGCAAGGGCATCATGTCCCTCTTGGACATGTTCCCAATCTGCTAACATCTAATACATCTCCTGCAGAACTCATGCGTATCCCTGTGGAGTGTGGGCCAATAAAATCTAGACTGCAAAACCTTTTTAACTGTCTTCCTACTGCTAAAATGCCCTCCACAGGCTAAAGAATGGGAAAAACTCAAAATGGACTCGTACTCCTCCTCCGGCACACATCTCCTAATGATCTGGTCTGCGCAATATCTGAACAACTCTGGTTCATCCCAATAATAGTGCCTCACCTGAGATAGAAATCTCTCTCTCTCATTCTTGTTCCAATGCTCAGGGATCTGTCTCGAAACCAAATAGTTCACAATATCAGCAAACCAGGGTAACTGCGATGTCCCGTCGGGGAAAGAATCACTGATCGACCTCTGATCCTGCGTGGTCTCCACGATCAGTCTAGAAATATGGTCTGCTACTACATTCTCGCTACCCTTCTTATCTCGAATCTCGAGATCAAACTCCTGTAGTAGCTGAACCCAACGAATGAGTCTCGGTTTGATGTCTTTCTTATTCAACAGATACTTCAATGCAGCATGATCAGAATAGACAACCACCTTCGAATCGAGCAAGTAGGACCTAAACTTGTCCAATGAGAATACTACAGCAAGTAGCTCCTTCTCTGTCGTGGTATAATTCATCTGCGCATCAGACAAAGTTCTACTTGCGTAGTAAATCACATAGGGCTTTCTATCAATCTGCTGTCCTAAAATATCCCCCATAGCATAGTCAGAAGCATCGCACATAATCTCAAATGGGAGCGTCCAATCCAGAGGTCTCAGAATGGGCGAAGTAATCAAATCCTCTTTGAGAATCTCAAAGGCCTTCATGCAATCCTCGCTAAAAACAAAGGGTTGGTCCTTCTCCAATAAAGTGCAAAGCGGTCGAGAGATTTTGCTGAAATCTTTTATGAACCGCCTATAAAATCCCGCATGCCCTAAAAATGACCTAATCTGCCTCACAGTGGTAGGTGGAGTCAAACGCGAAATGGATTCTACCTTCGCTCTGTCAACCTCAATGCCTCTCTTGGACATAATGTGTCCAAGCACAATCCCCTCCTGGACCATAAAATGACTCTTTTCCCATTTCAGAACAAGATTTGTCTCCGCACATCTACTCAGTACTCGAGTAAGTTTTTGGAGGCAATCTTCAAATGAAGAGCCATACACCGAAAAGTTGTCCATGAACACCTCCATGACATCATCTATCATGTCAGAGAAGATAGAAAGCATGCACCTCTGAAAAGTTTCTGGGGCATTGCAGAGCCCGAACGACATACGTCTGAATGCGAAGGTTCCATAAGGACATGTAAATGTCGTCTTCTCCTGATCGTCAGGATGGACAGCTACCTGATTATATCTTGAGTATCTATCTAGAAAACAATAGTAGCTCTGCCCTGCGAGTCTCTCTAATATCTGATCAATGAACATCAATGGGAAATGATCTTTCCTAGTTGCCACGTTCAGCTTCCTATAATCAATGCAGACTCACCATCCTGTGGTGGTCCTAATCGGAATTCTTTCCCCCTTCTCGTTCTCCACAACCGTGAGTCCTGACTTCTTCGGTACAACCTGAATCAGACTGACCCACTGGCTATCAGAAATAGGGTAAATAATTCTGACATCCAACCACTTCACCACCTCGTTCTTCACCACTTCCTTCATGTTGGGATTTAACCTTCTCTGCATATCCCACACTGGCTTGACTTCCTCATCGCAATGGATTCTATGCATGCAGAATGAAGGATCAATCCCCTTTAAATCAGCCACTTCCCAGCCAATCGCTGCCTTGTGCTCTCATAAAATAGTCAGCAATCTCTGCTCCTGCTCCTCAGTGAGCAGTGACGAGATGATCACAGGCAGGGTCTCATCATCTCCGAGATATGCACACTTGAGTGAATCCGGTAAGGGTTTCAACTCAAGTTTCAGAGGAGACTCGATCGAAGATTTGGCTGGGGTCTCCGCAAGTGGTGGGAGAGGCTCAATGCCCGCTCTTCAGGGTGGTAACTCTGACGACACTCTAGACACATCTACGCTAACTGTACAACTATTCTTCTCTATATGATACAAATCTAAGGAATCCTCAGTAATATACAAATCAGGCTGCTCCTCCATTAAATCCTGAGTAATATCTACATGGAAGCAGTCCATGTCTCCCACTGGTCCCATAGCGGCATTGAAAATGTTCAGCTTGATTTTCCTGTTGCCGAATGAGAGATTCATGGCTCCGGTCCTACAGTTAATACATGCATTGGCAGTCGCCAAGAATGGTCTGCTCAAAATGATTAGAGTCTCCATGGCTCCGGTCCTACAGTTAATACATGCATTGGCAGTTGCCAAGAATGGTTTGCTCAAAATGATCGGAGTCTGGTGCTGGCTATCCACTCCTTCCATATCAAGAATGATAAAATCGACTGGGAAATAAAAGCCATCCACCTTAACTAGCATGTCTTCCAAGACACCTCTCAGTACCTTGACAGAACGATCTGCCAGCTAAAGTGTAATAGGAGTCAATCTTATCTCTCCTAGCCCGAAAGAATCATAGAAATATCTAGGAAGAATGTTCACGCTTGCCCCAAGATCGAGCAATGCGCGTTCTATCCGGATGTTCCGTATAGTACAAGCAATGATCAGGGCTCCAGGGTCCTTGAGCTTTGGTGGTGTCTGATGCTGAAGTACTGAACTCACCTGCTCAGTCAGATGGACCCTGTTAAGAACTCTCTCTCTGGACTTCCTCTTCTGCGTACATAGTTCCTTCAGGAATTTGGCATAAGCCGGCACCTGCTGTATCGCATCGAGCAAAGGCAAGTTGATCTGCACATGCTTGAAGATGTCAAGCATGTCCTGGATCTTCGTGCTCTGCTTCCCTCTGAATCCAGGAGACTCTAATGCTTTGGGATAGGGTGGTGGGGGAATATACATGGGTGGCTCCTCCTCTTTGTGAGAAGGCTCACTCCTATCCTTCTTCTGAACTGAGGTGGATGATGATGATGGTGAAGGTGATGAAGAATGTGATGGTGATGAAGATGGGGACAATGATGGTGGCTGAGCCGAAGAAGATGAAACACTGGTCTCTGGCTCATCGATCCTCTCTCTACTCTCTCTGCTCTCAACGTGATACTCACGTCCACTCCTCAGGTCCATAACAAATTTGGCCTGCTGCTGTGACTCAACATGAAACAAGCCTCTGGTCATCTGGTCCTTGCCCTTTAGGTTCATGACAGCCTGGCTCGGCAACGTACCCTCGGGTCTCCTACTGATAGCCTCTGCTAACTGTCCCATTTGCGACTCTAACTTCGCAATGGAGTGCGTGTGCGAACTCAATATCTGTCTACACTTCTCAAAAGCATTCTGATTAGAGGTTTTCACCTCTTGGAATGCCTGGAGAAGTCTCTCCTCAAAAGATGTCTGCGGGGTAGACTTTTGCGGAATCGGGGGAGGAAATGAAGAGGAAGACTGGGAATAATTCGACCTCTGAAATATCTGAGTAAATGATGGCGGCCGAGCTGACTGAGAGGATGTAGGCATCTGAATGGAAGACTGTGGATTCTTCCATGAAAAATTGGGATGGTTATGCCAACCCGGATTATATGTAGATGAAAATGGGTTGTTCTGCGGTCTGGCGTAACCCTGGGCTGCCTGAATTTGTTCTTGAACAAATTTAGGGTACTGAGCTGCCGAAGGGCACTCAGTGATCTCATGTGCCGGACTGGCACACAGAGTACACACCTGCTGAGTAGTGGGTGGTCCCGAGAGAAGCTGGTCCAACTTCTGAGCAATCATGTCTACCTTGCACTGTAGTGCAGTAGATGAACCAATCTCGAGAACACTAGCTTTCTTCTGAATGCTGGGTGTGGCTCTATCCGAATGAGAGCTCGAAGCATGGTGGAGAGAATTCTCGGCCAATGTGTCAAATAACCTCCATGCTTCATCCTCGCTCTTCAACATGAATGTCCCACCGCATGAAGAGTCGATCATCTGACGATTCCTGTCAGATAATCCGTCATAAAATCTCTGCACTAGCTTCCATCTCGACACTTGATGATGGGGACACTTCCTAAGGAGATCCTTTATTCTCTCCCAGGTCTCATGAAAATGCTCACCATCTAGCTCTGAGAATCTAGTGATGGCTCTCCGGTACTAGTCCGACCAATGGGGAAATACTTCCGAAGGAACTCCTGCTATAACTGATCCCATGACCCTATCTCTACAGAATCTAAAGACTTTAGCCAATACTTGGCCTTGTCCTTCAATGAAAATGGGAATAAGGTCAACCTCAAAGCATCATCGTCGAAATTCTGTATCTTCACAGTAGAACAGATCTCGAGGAATTCATCTAAGTGCTGGTAGGGATCCTCGTGACTAAGGCCATAAAAGGATGGAAGCATCTGAATAATGCTGACCTTAATCTCATAGTGAGGCGCTCCTACATCGGGTCTCCGAATGCAGGATGCCTGAACATAATCTGTGGGAATGAAGTATTCCCTCAAAGGACGGGGAGGAACTGGAGGATCCATATCGCCCATTGTTGTCGAACTTCGAGGAGAATGTAAAATTCTCTCTAGGTTGTCAACAAATGGATGTAATGGGGTTCCTAAAGCTCGTCGCCCCTGCATACACTAGTACTAAGACCAGATGTAAGCACACGACCTAAATCTAAAACTAAAACTAAAACTAACACATATACTAAAATGCAAATATCACAAATAAAGCAACTAATGAACAATTATTCTAAATTATCTATGTCAGAACTATCTAACTAAGTAAATGAAATAACAAAGTAAACTACTCTCATTTACTGGAAATGAAAAATACAGGAAATCACAAACTAAGTTTTTCTAAAACCCACCTGTCTAATCACTCCTTGTAGAATGAAAATGTAGTGAATCCTAGAAAAACAACACGTGAATCCTATATGTACTAACTTTGTTAAACCTATATTCACTTACTAATCCTACTAACTAGAAAATAAAAACAACTAATTAACTAACTAGCTAACACAGATTAATAAATTAAACTCTAAGAAATAAAAGAAGTAATTCGCCGTTCCCCGGCAACGGTGCCAAAATTTGGTTGAGTTTTTATGAATGCTCTTTTTAAAATAGAGTTTTTCAATAAATCTTTGGAAAATCGTCAACCAAAAGTAAATAACCGACTTTCCACAAAGTGGTAAGTACGGGTCGAATCCACAGGAAACAGGAATTACTCAAGTATTTCTAAGAAATTCAATTTATTAATCAATAAACACTAGTCACAAATATAATGTTAATACAATGACAAATTAACACTACAACTAATTTGAAAAGCACTTCAGTCTTCTGTTGCACGCCAAGGGTATTTCTATCTTTTCACCGCTTCTCCAAGTTTCGCACTTGGACACAAATCCCTGGAAAATTATTATGCTTTTCAACTTAAGAACACAGGAAAATGCAAAGTTACTAAATATTTTAATGAAACTAAACTAAAATGTAAATTAAACCAAATTCTGAAGAATTTAAACAAGCAAAACCTAAGTAAAAATAAAATAATAAAGAAAATACCAAACTAATTCTAAAATCAACTAATATAAGTCTAACAATGCTGGATGATGCAACACTTAAAATACATAAAATACTGAAAATAGACCGAAACTGACTAAAAGAATGAAATTACCAATCTACCCCTAAATAGTGTAAAATAGACTTCTGACAGCTCTTTGTAAACTGACAGTTTGACAAAGCAAACGAGGTCCGAGTTTCCCAAAATTTATTCTATTCTGTAACTAACAGATTAAAAAATCTGGCAGTTTTTACAGAATTGAAAAATAATATATGGAACTCCAGATATAAGTGTTTCAAAACTGGGGAAAATCTGGATATCGCAGGTCCCAAAATTTTAAAATCAGAAAAAGCAGTTTTTACAAAATGCTTAAAAGTCAGACCAAACCAACTCGAAATGAGTTGAAATTTGGTCTGCAAATAGTTAACACGCCAATAAAGTGAATAAAATTTTTTTTGGAAAAATCAAAATTTTTGCACATGAAATAACGATGTTGCGACAGGGCAAAAATCGGGTTTCGGGTTCAATGCACTATTCACTTTGGAATTCTATTTTAAACACTAAGAATGCAATCTAACACTAATGCAGACCTAAATGATGCTGAATGACAGTTTATATGCAGACACTAAATGCAATTATATTAAATGTATTGCAAATTTGATAAAATATGCAAATTATGACTAAAACTAGGTTAATCTAATGCATAAAATGAAACTATCTTAACTAATGCTCCTAAATTAACTATATGAACTAAAGAATACAATTACTTAAAACTACATGCAGCTAACTAGATGAACTACACGAATCAATCAAACACGCAATGAACCATTACACGTTAACTTACCAGTTACTTCTGAAAGATACCCAAACCAAGCAAACAACTAACTAGGTTAACTTACTTTATAACTAATATTACTTCAAACTACAATCAAATAAACACCTAAACACTAATAGGGTGCGGGTATAGGATTGAATTGAAAGAGGTACACGACCCACTTAGATGACTCAACTAGGTTAACCCCAATCGACACTGCCTAAATTAAACCTAAAAAATTAAAACCAAATTAAAATCTCCTAATTAATAACCTAATTACTAACCCACGGTTAATACACTTAACTAAGGTAATTAACCTAATGTTAATGCAGACTTAATTCAAAATTAATGCTAATTCTTATCTAAAGTAATAAAACAAGGGAGTTACTAATTGCTAAACCCTAAATGGTAAGTCTATCATCTCCAAACTCGTCCAACACATGAGAGGTTACTCTCATTCCAAAATCTCACAATCCAACTTAGTAACTTTGAAAAAGTTTAATTACTTCAGCCAAGTAGGGTTATACGAAATGGACTTGCCTTAAAAGCAACCCAACAATCTCAAAAGATTATATCAAATCTTTGAAAACGTTTTTAGAAAGGAATTTAAAATTCAATATTAATTTCCAAAAACATATAGAGGATAGAAGGCTCTATCCTTAGTGGGCTTGAAAATCACTTTAGGAAACTATAAAAGAAGAAACCGTCCAGCCCAAAAAGGGATTCACACGATTTCCTTGATTTCCAAAAAGAAAATCTTTTTAGCAATTAAGTCCCTTCCAAAAATCATGTGGAACAATTGTGGCAAGTTAATTTTGAAATCCACACTTATTTGCACTTTTGAAAAATTAAATCCTTGCTCACTTGGCTGAAAAATAAAACTTTTAAAACTTATTTTGGTTGGATCAAGGAGGTCAATAGTTACCTTACATGAATTTGAAGCAATCTCACTTACCAAAAAAATATCAAAAACGTCTAAAACACTCAAGTCCTAATTCATTGAACTTAGACACCCTAATTGACTTTCTAAATGCCAAGATTCTTTCGAAAAACAACCTAGAGCTCGACTAGAGCTCTAATGGCTGACGCCCCTCCTTGCGGAAGATGACTCTCTAAAACACTAAAATCAAAATATCACAATTACGTTAAAACGACCATGAAGATAATACAACTCAATTAACCCATAACTAAAATTAACTAATTATACTAATGAAATCATAATCTATCTATCTACTATGCTGGAAATGAAGACAATCTAGAAAACGTTAATTGCAATCTAGCTACACGCCTATCCTAAACATAAAACATTGAAAATAATTAACACTAAATTGACCACAAAAGGAACATCTACCTTAATTAAATATTAATCAACAAATTAGACAAATGTAACAAACTGAAACTAAAGGAAAGCTCCTACAGCCGGCTGGACAACACCTAAAACAAAGAAATAAAACTAGAATTTTTACTTTTCTCAATATGATTAAGACATCAAAACACAAAAATGACAAAACAATATTTAGAAATATCCTAAGCTGATGAAATTGACCAACACAAAATTTACGAAATTATGCAGACACCAAACAAACAGCAAATCACAACTTTAAACTAAAATCACACGCACTTAATGGAAATTAACTCTAATTCAACAATTATTTCAAAACAAATCACACGACATGTATAGAATCAAACCTCACCTAAAACGGAGATGAAGCACACTGGACACAGCTGCACAAACTCAGATTCCACGATGGAACTACAGAAAAATTGCAAAGCCTAAACTTCCTAAAACACAAGGATTGGCTAGAATTAATCTAGCCGATTTTTTTTAATTTTTAATTGAAACAACAATCAATCAAACCCAATGACCAAACTAAATCAAAGTGAACTTTTTAAACATGTTTTTCTGTAAAAACAACACACTAAACCACGCTGGACAGAAAGAGAAAATCGGCTAGAAGGGGATCTAGCCGATATTCACGTTTTGAGTGAAAAAGATGAGAAATCGAGACTCGAACACAAAAACAATGAAACAAAACCTAGATCTACCATGCTGGTCTGTGCACAAGTTCTATACTAAGGTTGAAACACTAAAAACACAGCAAACACACAGAAAATAACACAAGAAAACGAGCACACATGATTTGGGTTTCAACTAGAAGAAAAGAGAGAAGAAGACCTACCTCCAGGGCGATCCGACGATTGTAGGGGATAAGAGAGTGGACAATGGCTTTAGCTTGACGTCCTGGACTGTTCGAGAATGCTGGAATATCACCACGAGCAAGGATCTTGCAGCTGCAACACGTTGGAGATCCACCAAAGATGGAAAGGGTGCCGATTCACGATCGGAGGGCTTAGAAAACCGGATGGAGGTAGGGCCAACTCATCTTGTTGGGGTGTTTCGCACTTCCACACAAGATAAATGGTCTCCACCTCTGCTACACCTGCAAAAACACAACAAACAAGGGTTAATCACAGCAAGGAGGAAGAAGAAATGAATAAAATTGAAAAGAAAGATGGAATAATGCTTGAGTTTCAAGCAAGATTCAATCTTCAATGCCAAATGAGGTGGGATGAAGGGTTGGAAGGGGGCTGGAGCTAGAATCACAGTAGAAGGCATCAATCCCAATGCCAAAGACATCTAGGGTGGTTGAGTTTTTGTAAATGGTATTTTTAAAAGATAGCTTTTCAATAAAATCGTTGGAAAATCGTCAACCAAAAGTAAATAACCGACTTTCCAAGAAGTGGTAAGTACGGGTCGAATCCACAGGGAACAAGAATTACTTAAGTATTTCTAAGAAATTCAATTTATTAATCAATAAACACTAATCACAAATACAATGTTAATACAATGAAAAATTAACACTAAAATAAAATGAAAAAACAATTCAGTCTTCTATTGCACGCCAAGGGTATTTCTGTCTTTTCACCACTTCTCAATTTTCGCACTTGGACAAGAATCCATGGAAAATTATTATGCTTTTCAACCTAAAAACACAGGAAAATGCATAGTTAGTAAATCACTTAATGAAACTAAACTAAAATGTAAATTAAACCTAATTCTGAAGAATTTAAACAAATAAAACCTAATTAACAATAAAATAATCAATAAAATATCAAACTAATTCTAAAATCAATTAATCTAAGTCTAACAATGCTGGATGATGCAGATGTAGCAATTAAAATACAGAAACTGATGAAAACAAACCAAAAATGACTAAATGAATGAAATTATAAATCTACCCCTAACTAGTGCAAAATAGACTTCTGACAGCTCTTTGGAAAATGACTGTTTGACAGTGCAAACAAGGTCTGATTTTCCCGAAATTTATTTTATTCTGTAACTAACAGATTTAAAAATCTGACAGTTTTTACAGAATTAAAAAATAATATTTGGAACTACAGATATAAGCGTTTCAAAACTGGGGAAAATCTGGATATCGCAGGTCCCGAAATTTTAAAATCCGAAAAAGCAGTTTTCACAAAACGCTTAAAAATCAGACCAAACCAACTCGGATCAAGCTGAAATTTTGTCTACAGTCAGTTAACATGCCAATAAAGTGAATAGAAAAATAATATTTAGAAAACTCGAAATTTTTGCACATGAGATAACGACAGTGCGACAGGGAAAAAATCAGGTTTTGAGTTCAATGCACTATTCACTTTGTAAATCTGTTTTAAACACTAAAAATGCAATCTAACCCTAATGCAACCTAAATGATACTGAATAACAATTTATAAGCAGAAACTAAATGCACTTATGCTAAATGGAATGAAAATTGCATAAACTATGCAATGTACGACTAAAACTAAGCCAACTAAAGCATCAAATGAAGCTATCCTAACTAAAAATGTGATTTTAACTATTTAAAATAAATGATGCAGTTGATTAATACTAAATGCAGCTAACTAGATGAACTACACACTTTAAACACTCATTCAACCATTACACATTAAATAAACACTAACTTCTAAAAACTAAATAAAGCGAACAAATGAATCACTAGACTAAATTATACTATATCTAATATGAATTAAAATTAGAATTAACTAAGCTACTAAATACCAATAAGGTGCGGTTTTAGAGTTTGGATTGGATTAAGTTCACGCCACACCTATGGTTCCACTAGATTGACCCATTTTGACAATACCTAAATTTAAACTCTAAAAATAAAAACCCAATTAATTAAGACTAATAAGTAACACTAATAATCCTATACCTTACACGCCTAATACATGCAACCCTAGTTAAGACATTCCTAACTAAGGACCTAATTACTAAATATAGTTAACACAATTAACTAAATTAATTAAGACTAAGTCTAACTAAATTAATAAAGAAAGAGAGATAAAGATGAATAACTGTTCCAAGTGAACTTGGCAATTGGGTCTATCCAAAAACTGTCCAATTTAAAAGAATTTCCTTTCCTTAATTGTTATACCAATCAAATTGGAAAACAATAAAAGATAGGAAACAGTCCAATCTAAAGGAGAGTTATTGTCTTTCCTTAAAATCTTTGCAAAATAACTTGGAAAAGCAATAAAACCGTCCAGCTCAATAAAGCCACACGTTTTGACTTTCTCAAAATGATTAGAATCTAATTAAATGTTCTTTCTCAAAACCGTTGACACCTCTTTTGGAAACTTAATTGGATTTCAAAATAAATTCCCAAAACTAAACAAGTAACTCTCCCCTACCTTGGCTAGACAATTAATCTTGAATTCTTTCTTTAAATGCTCCACACGAATTTGGAAGACCTCAATGTTGCCAAAGTAAATTGCAAAACACAATTACTCATCTACCCTCTTACTAGAAATCGAGTTAGCATAGACAAGGAAATTAACTTACCTCTAAATGAAATTGAATCAAAATCTAACTAAACTAAGGCAAGGTTGAAATTGGAAAATATCACTTTCTACCCTAAAGAAAATATCACCTAATCCAAATTTGCCAAATATAAAAAATGTCTAAAATTACTAACTCCTAATACAATGAATCTGGACACCTTAATGACTTTCTAAATGCACAAGACACTTAACAAAAGCAGCCTAGAACTCAACTGGAGCTCTAATGGCTGACACCCTCCTTGGGGAAGATGACTACTTACACTAAAAATCAACTTTTTCTACTACTAACACACAATTTCAAAACTAATCAAATAATACCATTCTAATGACCATTCTAAATTAACACATGATCTTAATTAATCTAAATACACTAATGAAAACACATTAACTTAATAGTATGCTGAAAATACACATTACATAAAACTTGAACAACAACCTAACTACACGCATAACCTAAAACACTAAGAATTTAGAATGAACACTAATAACCCTATTGCATAATTAAAGTCTAACTTAACTAAGCATGAAGCAACAATTATACTATTAAAAAAAACCTAAACTAACCTATATAGAAAACCTACAGCCGGCTGAACAATGCTATAAAACAAAGAAAACAATAAAACTTGATTTTTGTATTTTTCTCAATATGATTAAAACACCCAAAACACTAAAACGCCAAAACGATATTTAGAAGAATCCTAAACTGATGAAATTGACCAACACAACTTTTACAAGACTGTGAAGCCACCAAACAAACAAACAAATCACAACTTGAAACTAAAATCACACGCACATAGTTGAATTTAACTCTAACCCAACAATTATTTCAAAACAAATCACACGACATCTAATTAAACCTACCATCATCTAAAACGAAGATAAAGGGCACTGGAAACAGAGGAACAAACTCAGATGACACGAAGAAACTACAAAAAAAAATGCAAAACTTACACTTTCCAAAACGCAAAGATCGGCTAGAATTAATCTAGCCGATTTTTTCCTTTTTAATTGAAATAACAAACAGTCAACCCAACAACCAAACTAAATCAACATGGACTTTTTAACTGGTTTTTCATCATAAACAACACAATAAAATATGATGGACTGAAGAAGAAAATCGGCTAGAAGGGGATCTAACCGATTTTCACGTTTTAAGTGAAAATGATGAGGAATTTAGACACAAACACAAAAACAATGAAACAAAACCTAGATCTACCGTGCTGGTCTGTGCACAAATGCTATTCTAAGGTGAAAACAATAAAAATAAATCAAACACACAGAAAATAACAAAAGAAAAACAAGCACACACGATTTGGGCTTTAACTAGAAGAAAAGAGAGAAGAAGACCTACCTCCAGGGCGATCCGACGATTGTGGGGGAAAAGAGAGCGGACAATGGCGTTAGTTTGACGTCCCAGACTGTTCGAGAATGCTAGAATATCACCACGAGCAGGGTTTCTAAAGCTGCAACACATTGGAGATCCACCGAAGATGGAACGGGTGCCGATTCGCGATCGGAGGGCTTAGAAAACCGGATGGTGGTAGGGACGGCTCATCTTGTTGGGGTGTTTCGGACTTCCACACAAGATAAATGGTCTCCACCTGCAAAAACACAGCAAATAGAGATTAATAGCAGCAAGGAGGAAGAAGAAATGAATAAAAATGAAACAAGAGATTGAATAATGCTTGATTTCCAAGCAAAAGCCGATCTTCATAGGAGAATGAGATGGAATGAGGGGTTGGAAGGGGGCTGGAGTTAGAATCACAGTAGGAGGCACCAATCCCAATGCCAAAGACGTCTAGGGCTCAGCCAAAAAGTATATTTATACTTTTGGTATTTTGCAAAAACAGTGTTATAAAAAAATTAATTTCTCTACGCCACTTTTTGGGGGGTTTTCTGCAAAATGTTTTCTAAATGGGTATGGATATGCATGTGGGTTGGATTTGGGCTTTCTAAAGGTTGATCCGAGGTCCAAAACAATCTAATTGGGTCGGATATGGATCCGATCCACCTCAAAATCCGTCCCCGAACACTGAAATAGCCATAACTCTCTCATTTTAACTCTGATTTCTATGAAATTCGAACCACAACCCCTTACTATCAAAATGCATCTAAACATGTGTTTTAAACCTTAATCTCACCATAAAATGCATGAATAACTAACTAACATGATATGCATTTCATGCATCATCAAATACTCCCATGCTTGAATGTTTGTTAGTCCCTTAACAAGCCACTAACTATGCTATGCAACAGAAACAAGAAATGCTAGACATGAATGCATAAAAACTAACTCACTTTCGTAGGAATCACGGTTGCATTTAGCTTATGCAACAAGCCCTTTAAACCCCTGGGTTACCCCAGTGGACGAGTAAGGTCTCATGAGGGTTTGCAGAGATGCTACCCACAAACATCAATGAAATGCAGGAATGAATTTTTCAAACATAGTAAGCAGTTAAGAAAACAGTTGGAACAAATATTTCATGTAATGGGCATGCTCAAAACAAATTCAGAAATCTCATGCCACCACAGTAAAAATCTTTTTCCTTCACTTTTCTAAATTTGTAGCTATCTATGATTTTTCTCAGAAAGTCAAGTACTATTATGTTTTACTCATTTATTCTCACTTGTATATTTTCTGCACAGTAATTCACACATTCTCCTAAGCAATGAAATTTTTCTTATTCAGCACATTCTTTTTTTTTCTTTGGATTTTCAAATTTTCACCCTTTTTCAATTTTCTCTCTTAAGCATTCTTCTCACATGAGCACTATTTCGAATATCCAGTTTTTGTGACCCGTGTGGCGAGCTTTGGGTCAGTGACTTCCAGGCCAGACGACCTTAGGGCACTAGATACAGAGTATCCCTCGAACTTAATTGCTCGAGTCACTAGACCTTCTATTCTAATAGTTTACGTATAGTCTTCCTCTCGTCATGTGCAATGTCTCTATCTTTTAGGCTTTCTATGCAGTTCATGTAACGAGCTTTCGAACCGGTGGATCCCAAACCAGCTGGCTTTGGGGCATCAGGTGTAAAACACCCTTCAGATTCTACTTACTCGAACTACAAAGGCCACAGATATCGACTAGACAAGAGGATGATCTCCTTCGTTATCCTTTTCGTCAAGAGACTCAAACACTTCATCTCGTGTCTGAGTTCCACTACTAGAATTCATGAAGACATCGACAACTAAACATAGCTCTATTCTTTTAAAGCTTATTTTTCAAAAACATCTTTCCATTGCTTATTTCTTTCACAAAACAAACTATGCATACTTATACTAAAGTGATTCAAAATTTTCTAACAATCAAATACTATCTTTTCTTTGAATTTTCTCATAAATAACTACTCTATTTGAATCAGTTCAGAGAAATTTTTTTACATGGGGCTTAAAAATTTCTAAACTGTTAGATTATGCCAAAAACAATCATATATGCTACAACTTGTTCTCAAATGCCTACTTTAGCTACCAGACATAAAAAAAAAAATTTAGTGTGCATAAACCACCCCCCCCATGCTTGAATGACACTGTCCCTAGTGGCATACAAAATATGTAAGAATGCAAAGCAAATGCACACTAAAAGATAGAAAAATAAATATGGGAGAAAGGATAGATACAACCTGATCTGTGCTGGGCTTCTGAAGTTTAATTGACTTGACTTTTTCATCTGATTAATGAATTCTTTGAAAGCTCTGCCCTGTACCTGGTAACTGATACACTAAATGTTAGATCCAACCTGCATAAACCGAAAACAAATGTCAGCACATATGAAATGAAATACTGAAATAAAAGCAAATAGTAGAATGAAAAACAAAACTAATATACATATGATACATCCCTCTGGTCGAATCCTCATGCCTTCGTGAGATGCACTATCTCACACTCACCATTCTGCAAGGAATCTGAAATGTAGGGCTTCAGTCTTTGCCCATTAACCTTGAATGTACCTTGGGTCATAGGATCGAATAATGTCACTGCTCCATGTGAAAACACTTCTTTCACGATATACGGTCCTGTCCATCTCGATCTCAATTTCCTTGGGAATAAATGCAAACGAGAATTGTATAGCCAAACTTTCTGCTCTGGCTCAAACACTTTTCTGACAATGTGCTTATCATGAAATGCTTTAGTGCGAGCTTTGTATAACTTGGCATTCTCATATGCATCATTCCTGAGTTCCTCTAATTCTGAGAGCTGCAGTGCTCTCGCTTTGCCAGCCTGGGCGAGGTCAAAATTCAACTTCTTGATGGCCCAATACACTCTATGCTCCAGCTCGACAGGAAGATGGCATGCTTTCTCGAATACAAGGCAATACAGGGACATGCCAATGGGAGTCTTAAATGCAGTCCTATATGCCCAAAGTGCATTATCTAAGCACTGGGACCAATCCTTACGGTTCGGGCAAACTATCTTCTCTAGAATTCGCTTAATCTCTCTATTTAACACCTCTACCTGTCCACTGGTCTGCGGATGATACAGAGTGGTGAATCTATGATTGACAGAATATCTTCTCAGTAGAGAAGCTATATGTACATTCCTAAAATGCTTTCCACCATCGCTAATCATCGCACGTGGCACACCAAAATGACTGAAAATGTTGTGCTTAATGAACTTAAGCACCACTCTATGATCATTGGTCTTGGTTGCCACAACCTCGACCCACTTAAACACATAGTCTACCGCCACTAAAATGTACAAATTTCCGAATGAAGGCGGAATTGGTCCCATGAAATCTATGCCCCAAACATCAAAAATCTCGACTATCAAAATTGGGAGCAAGGGCATCATGTCCCTCTTGGACATGTTCCCAATCTGCTGACATCTAATACATCTCCTGCAGAACTCATGCGCATCCCTGTGGAGTGTGGGCCAATAAAATCTAGACTGCAAAACCTTTTCAACTGTCTTCCTACTGCTAAAATGCCCTCCACAGGCTAAAGAATGGGAAAAACTCAAAATGGACTCGTACTCCTCCTCCGGCACACATCTCCTAATGATCTGGTCTGCGCAATATCTGAACAACTCTGGTTCATCACAATAATAGTGCCTCACCGGAGATAGAAATCTCTCTCTCTCTCATTCTTGTTCCAATGCTCAGGGATCTGTCTCGAAACCAAATAGTTCACAATATCAGCAAACCAGGGTAACTGCGATGTCCTGACTGACATGATCTGCTCATCGGGGAAAGAATCACTGATCGACCTCTGATCCTGCGTGGTCTCCACGATCAGTCTAGAAAGATGGTCTGCTACTACATTCTCGCTACCCTTCTTATCTCGAATCTCGAGATCAAACTCCTGTAGTAGCTGAACCCAACGAATGAGTCTCGGTTTGGTGTCTTTCTTATTCAACAGATACTTCAATGCAGCATGATCAGAATAGACAACCACCTTCGAACCGAGCAAGTAGGACCTAAACTTGTCCAATGCGAATACTACAACAAGTAGCTCCTTCTCTGTCGTGGTATAATTCATCTGAGCATCAGACAGAGTTCTACTTGCGTAGTAAATCACATAGGGCTTCCTATCAATCTGCTGTCCTAAAATATCCCCCATAGCATAGTCAGAAGCATCGCACATAATCTCAAATGGGAGCGTCCAATCCGGAGGTCTTAGAATGGGCGCAGTAATCAAGGCCTTTTTGAGAATCTCAAAGGCCTTCATGCAATCCTCGCTAAAAACAAAGGGTTGGTCCTTCTCCAATAAAGTGCAAAGCGGTTGAGAGATTTTGCTGAAATCTTTAATGAACCACCTATAAAATCCCGCATGCCCTAGAAATGACCTAATCTGCCTCACAGTGGTAGGTGGAGTCAAACGAGAAATGGATTCCACCTTCGCTCTGTCAACCTCAATGCCTCTCTTGGACACAATGTGTCCAAGCACAATCCCCTCCTGAACCATAAAGTGGCTCTTTTCCCAACTCAGGACAAGATTTGTCTCCGCACACCTACTCAGTACTCGAGTAAATGTTTGGAGGCAATCTTCAAATGAAGAGCCATACACTGAAAAATCGTCCATGAAAACCTCCATAACATCATCTATCATGTCCAAGAAGATAGCTAGCATGCACCTCTGAAAAGTTGCTGGGGCATTGCAGAGCCCGAACGACATAGTCTGAATGCGAAGGTGCATAAGGACATGTAAATGTCATCTTCTCCTGGTCGTCAGGATGGACAACTACCTGATTATATCTTGAGTATTCATCTAGAAAACAATAGTAGCTCTGCCCTGCGAGTCTCTCTAATATCTGATTAATGAACGGCAATGGGAAATGATCTTTCCTAGTTGCCACGTTCAGCTTTCTATAATCGATGCAGACTCGCCATCCTGTAGTAGTCCTCATCGGAATTTTTTCACCCTTCTCGTTCTCCACAACAGTGAGTCCTGACTTCTTCGGTACAACCTGAATCGGACTGACCCACTGGCTATCAGAAATAGGGTAAATAATCCTGGCATCCACCCACTTCACCACCTCATTCTTCACCACTTCCTTCATATTGGGATTTAACCTTCTCTGCATATCCCTTACTAGCTTAACTTCCTCATCGCAATGGATTCTATGCATGCAGAATGAAGGATCAATCCCCTTCAAATCAGCCACTCCCCAGCCAATCGCTGCCTTGTGCTCTCGTAGAATAGTCAGTAATCTCTGCTCCTGCTCCTCAGTGAGCAGCGACGAGATGATCACAGGCAGGGTCTTATCACCTCCGAGGTATACATACTTGAGTGAATCCGGTAAGGGTTTCAACTCAAGTTTCGGAGGCGACTCGATCGAAGATTTGGTGGGGGTCTCCGCAAGTGGTGGGAGAGGCTCAATGATAACTCTCCAAGGTGGGAACTCTGACGACACTCTAGACACATCTACGCTAACTGTACAACTATTCTTCTCTATATGGTACAAATCTAATGAATCCTTAGTAATGTACAAATCGGGCTGCTCCTCCAATAACTCTTGTGCAATGTCTACATGGAAACAGTCCATATCTCCAGCTGGACCCATCGCGGCATTGAAAATGTTCAGCTTGACCTTCCTGTTGCCGAATGATAGATCCATGGCTCCTGTCCTACAGTTGATACATGCATTGGCAGTCACCAAGAATGGTTTGCCCAAAATGATCGGAGTCTGGTGATGGCTATCCACTCCTTCCATATCGAGGATGATGAAATCTACAGGGAAATAAAAGTCAATCACCTTAACTAGCACGTCCTTCAAGACACCTCTCGGTACCTTGACAGAACGATCTGCTAGCTGAAGTGTAATCAGAGTCGATCTTATCTCTCCTAGCCCGAAAGAATCATAGAAATATTCGGGCAGAATGTTCACGCTTTCTCCAAGATTGAGCAATACGCGTTCTATCCGAATGTTCCCTATAGTACAAGCAATGATCAGGGCTCCAGGGTCCTTGAGCTTTGGTGGTGTCTGATGCTGAAGTACTGAACTCACCTGCTCAGTCAGATGGACCCTGTTAGGAACTCTCTCTCTGGATTTCCTCTTCTGCGTACATAGTTCCTTCAGGAATTTGGCATAAGCCGGCACCTGCTGAATCGCATCTAGCAAAGGCAGGTTGATCTGCACATGCTTGAAGATGTCAAGCATGTCCTGGAACTTCGTGCCCTGCTTCCCTCTGAATCCATGAGACTCTAATGCTTTGGGATAGGGTGGTGAAGGAATATACATGGGTGGCTCCTCCTCTTTGTGAGAAGGCTCACTCCTATCCTTCTTCTGAACTGAAGATGATGATGACGAAGATGATGAAGATGAAGATGGGGATGATAATGATGGCTGAGCCGACAAAGGTGGAACACTGGTCTCTGGCTCATCGATCCTCTTTCTACTCTCTCTGCTCTCGATGTGATACTCACGTCCACTCCTCAGGGCCATAACAGATTTGGCCAGCTACTGTGACTCATTATGAAACAAGCCTCTGGTCATCTGGTCATTTCCCTTCGGGTTCATGACAGCCTGGCTCGGCAACGTACCCTCGGGTCTCCTACTGATAGCCTCAGCTAACTGTCCCATTTGTGACTCTAACTTCGTAATGGACTGCATATGCGAACTCAATATCTGGCTACACTTCCCAAAGACATTCTGATTAGAGGTTTTCACCTCTTGGAATGCCTGGAGAAGTCTCTCCTCAAAAGATGTCTGCGGAACAGACTCCTGCGGAATCGGGAGAGGAAATGATGAGGATGACTAAGGATAACTCAGCCTCTGAAAATTCTGAGTAAATGATGGAGGCCGAGCTGGCTGAGAAGATGTAGGCATCTGAATGGAAGACTGTGGATTCTTCCATGAGAAATTAGGATGGTTACGCCAACCCGGATTATATGTAGATGAAAATGGGTTGTTCTGCGGTCTGGCGTAACCCTGGGCTGCTTGAACTTGTTCTTGAACAAATTCAGGGTACTGAGCTGCCGAAGGGCACTCAGTGATCTCATGTGCCAGGCTGGCACATAGAGTACACACCTGCTGAGTAGTAGGTGGTCCTGAGAGAAGCTGGTCCAACTTCTGAGCAATCATGTCTACCTTGCACTGTAGTGCAGTAGATGGACCAATCTCAAGAACACCAGCTTTCTTCTGAATGCTGGGTGTGGCTCTATCCGAATGAGAGCTCGAAGCATGGTGGAGGGAATTCTCTGCCAATGTATCGAACAACCTCCATGCTTCATCCTCGCTCTTCAGCATGAATGTCCCCCCACATGAAGAGTCGATCATCTGACGATTCCTGTCAAACAATCTATCATAAAAGCTCTGCACCAGCTGCCATCTCGGCACCTGATGATGGAGACACTTCCTAAGGAGATCTTTCATTCTCTCTCAGGTCTCATGAAAATGCTCACCATCTAGCTCTGAGAAGCTAGTGATGGCTCTTCGGTACTAGTTTGTACGACCAATGGGGAAATATTTCCGAAGGAACTCCTGCTATAACTAATCCCATGACCCTATCTCTACAGAATCTAAGGATTTTAGCCAATACTTGGCCTTGTCCTTCAATGAAAATGGGAATAAGGTCAACCTCAAAGCATCATCGTCGAAATTCTGTATCTTCACAGTAGAACAGATCTCGATAAATTCGTCTAAGTGCCGGTAGGGATCCTCGTGACTAAGGCCATAAAAGGATGGAAGCATCTGAATAATGCTGACCTTAACTTCATAGTGATGTGATCCTACATCGGGTCTCCGAATGCAGGATGCCTGAACATAATTTGTGGGAATGAAGTATTCCCTTAGAGGACGGGGAGGAACTGGAGGTGGAGCTGGAGGATCCATATCACCCATTGTTGTTGAACTTCGAGGAGAATATAAAATTCTCTCTGGGTTGTCAACAAATGGATGTAATGGGGTTCCTAGAGCTCTTCGCCCCTGCATACACTGGTACTAAGACCAGATGTAAGCACACGACCTAAATCTAAAACTAAAACTAGCACAGATACTAAAATGCAAATAACACAAATCAAAACACCAATAAGAAAATATGCTAACTATCTATGTCAGAACTATCTACTAAGTAAATGAAATAACAAAGTAAACTATTCTACTTTAATGAAAAAGAGAAATAAAGGAAATCACAAACTAAGTTTTTCTAAAACCCACATGTCTAATCGCTCCTTGCAGAATGAATATAAAGTGAATCCTAGAAAATAGTACGTGAATCCTATATTTACTAACTATGTTAAGCCTATATTCACTTACTAATCCTACTAACTAGAAAGTAAAAACAACTACTAACTAATTAAAACAGATTAATAAATCAAACTCTAAGAAATAAAAAAAGTAAGTCGCCGTTCCCCGACAACGGTGCCAAAATTTGGTTGAGTTTTTGTAAATGGTATTTTTAAAAGATAGTTTTTCAATAAAATCTTTTGAAAATCATCAACCAAAAGTAAATAACCAACTTTCCACGAAGTGGTAAGTACGGGTCGAATCCACAGGAAACAGAAATTACTTAAGTATTTCTAAGAAATTCAATTTATTAATCAATAAACACTAATCACAAATACAATGTTAATACAATGACAAATTAACACTAAAATAAAATGGAAAAGCAATTCAGTCTTCTATTGCACACCAAGGGTATTTTTGTCATTTTGCCACTTCTCAATTTTCGCACTGGGACATGAATCCCTAGAAAATTATTATGCTTTTCAACCTAAAAACACAAGAAAATGCAAAGTTAGTAAATCACTTAATGAAACTAAACTAAAATGTAAATTAAACCAAATTCTGAAGAATTTAAACAAGCAAAACCTAAGTAAAAATAAAATAATCAATAAAATATCAAACTAATTCTAAAATCAATTAATCTAAGTCTAACAATGCTGGATGATGCAGATGCAGCAATTAAAATGCAGAAACTGATGAAAACAAACTGAAAATGACTAAATGAATGAAATTATAAATCTACCCCTAACTAGTGCAAAATAGACTTCTGACAGCTCTTCGAAAAATGACTGTTTGCAAGGCAAACGAGGTCCAATTTTCCCAAACTTTATTTTATTCTGTAACTAACAGATTTAAGAATCTGACAGTTTTTACAGAATTAAAGAATAATATCTGGAACTCTAGATATAAGCATTTCAAAACTGGGAAAAATCTGGATATCGCAGGTCCCGAAATTTTAAAATCTGAAAAAGCAGTTTTCACAAAACGCTTAAAAATCAGACCAAACCAACTCGGATCGATTTGAAATTTGGTTTGCAGTCAGGTAACACGCCAATAAAGTGAATAAAAAAATAATATTTGGAAAACGTGAAATTTTTGCACATGAAATAACGACAGTGCGACAGGGAAAAAATCAGGTTTTGAGTTTAATGCACTATTCACTTTGTAAATCTATTTTAAACACTAAAAATGCAATCTAACCCTAATGCAACCTAAATGATACTGAATAACAATTTATATGCAGAAACTAAATGCACTTATGCTAAATGGAATGAAAGTTGCATAAACTATGCAATGTACGACTAAAACTAAGCCAACTAAAGCATCAAATGAAGCTATCCTAATTAAAAATGTGATTTTAACTATTTAAAATAAATGATGCAGTTGATTAATACTAAATGCAGCTAACTAAATGAACTACACACTTTAAACACTCATTCAACCATTACACATTAAATAAACACTAACTTCTAAAAACTAAATAAAGCGAACAAATGAATCACTAGACTAAATTATACTATATCTAATATGAATTAAAATTAGAATTAACTAAGCTACTAAATACCAATAAGGTGCAGTTTTAGAGTTTGGATTGGATTAAGTTCACGCCACACCTATGGTTCCACTAGATTGACCCATTTTGACAATACCTAAATTTAAACTCTAAAAATAAAAACCTAATTAATTAAGACTAATAAGTAACACTAATAATCCTATACCTTACACGCCTAATACATGCAACCCTAGTTAAGACATTCCTAACTAAGGACCTAATTACTAAATATAGTTAACACAATTAACTAAATTAATTAAGACAGTCTAACTAAATTAATAAAGAAAGAGAGATAAAGATGAATAATTGTTCCAAGTGAACTTGGCAATTGGGTCTATCCAAAAACCGTCCAATTTAAAAGAATTTCCTTTCCTTAATTGTTGTACCAATCAAATTGGAAAACAATAAAAGATAGGAAACCGTCCAATCTAAAGGAGAGTTATTGTCTTTCCTTAAAATCTTTGCAAAATAACTTGGAAAAGCAATAAAACCGTCCAGCTCAATAAAGCCACACGTTTTGACTTTCTCAAAATGATTAGAATCCAATTAAATGTTCTTTCTCAAAACCATTGACACCTCTTTTGGAAACTTAATTGGATTTCAAAATAAATTCCCAAAACTAAACAAGTAACTCTCCCCTACCTTGGCTAGACAATTAATCTTGAATTCTTTCTTTAAATGCTCCACACGAATTTGGAAGACCTCAATGTTGCCAAAGTAAATTGCAAAACACAATTACTCATCTACCCTCTTACTAAAAATTGAGTTAGCTTAGACAAGGAAATTAACTTACCTCTAAATGAAATTGAATCAAAATCTAACTAAACTAAGGCAAGCTTGAAATTGGAAAATATCACTTTCTACCCTAAAGAAAATATCACCTAATCCAAATTTGCCAAATACAAAAAACGTCTAAAATTACTAACTCCTAATACAATGAATCCGGACACCTTAATGACTTTCTAAATGCACAAGACACTTAACAAAAGCAGCCTAGAGCTCGACTGGAGCTCTAATAGCTGATGCCCCGCCTTGGGGAAGATGACTACTTACACTAAAAATCAACTTTTTCTACTACTAACACACAATTTCAAAACTAATCAAATAATACCATTCTAATGACCATTCTAAATTAACACATGATCTTAATTAATCTAAATACACTAATGAAAACACATTAACTTAATAGTATGCTGGAAATACACATTACATAAAACTTGAACAACAACCTAACTACACGCATAACCTAAAACACTAAGAATTTAGAATGAACACTAATAACTGTGATCATCGCAAAATTTTTCCTCTCGTAATATTCTCTCT
The DNA here is from genome assembly GCF_984573655.1 of Nuphar pumila. Taxonomy (NCBI): domain Eukaryota; kingdom Viridiplantae; phylum Streptophyta; class Magnoliopsida; order Nymphaeales; family Nymphaeaceae; genus Nuphar; species Nuphar pumila. The sequence continues at coordinate 77,176,606 of NC_143260.1, read as the reverse complement.
CTTCCTTCTCTTTTTCTTTCCAACCTCTATTTCCTCCTTTTTGAAGGGAGAAAATAAAAGACAGAAAGAAAGAGAGAAGAGAAAATAAAGAAAAGAGGAGAAGAGGAACTCTTTTGCGGGGTCTCACTTGACCTTAATTTTGAAAATATTTAAGAAAATAACTCGCCTCCGTTTTGAAATATTTGCGAGAAAACTGGGACACGGGATCCGCTCGTCGGTACAAGGTTCGATCTTTCCTAGTGCCTTTACCAGGGGTAATCGACCCAAGGGTCGAATTCATGCCTTTTGCTTTGCTAAGAAATTATCTAAGAATTTATTCTAAGTCTAAATGCACAAAGAATCATGCTTGTGCAAATGCAAGGATGTATGCTCTTTCAAAAACGGATTTTGGGAAATTCCCAAGTGTTTCTGAGATGAATCTGATAATAGAGTGAAGAAATGACTTCTAACTTAGAACTTTAAGATTTAAAGTTCTAAGTTTTTGGAATAATCAGAGTTTGAGAATAAATCTTGACTTTGAAAGGAATGATTCTGAAGTTGAGATAAAAGGAGAAGAAAGGAAATTTCAAAGTCATAAATGGACTTTAAATCAGAATAGAGATGAAATGGAATTGAATTCTAACTTTGAAGTTTGAAATCAAAATGAAATGTGGGAAATCTAAATAGAATTGAGAAATGGGATTGATTTGAAAGTTGGAATTCAAGATGGGATTTGAATACAAAGTCTGGATTCTAATTTGAGATCAAAATTGAATTCTTGATTTAGAATCCGAAAATGGGAATTGGATATGAAATCTGAGATCCAAGATGGAATTAGGTTCTGGATCCTAAAATGGATTTTGGATTTGAAGTCTGAGATCCTAAATGGAATTTGGATCTGAATCCTAAAATGTGTTTTGGATCTGAAGTCTGAGATCCAAGATGAAGTTGGATTCTGGATCCTAAAAATGAGTTTTGGATCTGAAGTCTGAGATCCAAGATGAAATTGGTTTCTAGATCCTAGAATGGATTTTGGATCTGAAGTTTGAGATCCAAGATGAAGTTGGATTCTGGATCCTAAGTGGAATTTGGATCTGAAGTCTGAGATCCAAAAGTGGATATTGTACTTGGAAATCTGGATCCAAGTTGGGATTAAGATCTAACTTTGAATTTTAAAATTGATTAGAGAATTTAAACTTTGAATATATAAATGAATTTCAAAGTCAAATTGGACTTTGAATTTGAAGCTTGAATTTTGGAATTTAGAAAATGACTCAAGTTGAATTAAACTTTGAATTTGATTTCAAAGTCAAAATTTGGACTTTGAAAATGGGATAGAATTGATAATTTGAAATAGAAATTAAAGAAGAGATATTCACAATCACTTGGATTTTGAAAAAGGAAATTTTGAAAATATGATGCAATTCTATCCTAAATGATGAATGAATTTAAATAATTTTGAAATTGGACTTTGAAAATCATATTTCATTCTTTAAATGAATCAAAATAAGATTTAAAAACATAATACATCCTTGACTATGGTCATGGAAAGTATTATATAATAATCATATTTCAATTCAAGTAAAGAATAAAATATATTTTGGTGCTTTTATAGAGTTTAAAATGAAATTAACTCTCAATATATCCTGACTATGGCCATTGATATATATTTTGAGTCAATTTTAAACTAAACTCTGATAAAAGAGAAAAATGTTTAAAGAAAACATGATGAATTTTGGAAAAGGATCCAGTGTTGATCCAGTGTTATTTTATAAAAGATAAAAATGCTAAGTCTTGTTTACATCCTGACTATGTCCATTGATGTAAATCATCAACTTAGGATTAATTTACCTCTTACGAAATGGTGCACGTGCCATTCGTGTTTCACCGTTGTAAGATTTTGAAAAATAAAAGGCAAAAAGCATGAAAACAAGCAATTCATGATATTTACAATGCTCATTCATTCTATCTAAGCCAGGAAATATAAATTCTCATTCAAGATCTAACTATTACAATATTGAAAATATAAATCCAAGAAATGACTTTTTTCCACATATTCCCTGCAAAACCGAGTTAGCATAAAGAAATACATATAGAGAGAAAACAACACTTCATATACAAGATGATGAATGCTCATATATCTAAAAGAAGGGTGCATGTGAGTCGCATGGGATTAAGTATATACATATGAGGGTGGATCTGTGTGACTATGCATAAAGATGTATATATGAGGACAACACACATATATATATAAGTATGTACATATATTCCTATGACTAGAAAGCCTATGCAAATTTTCAAGTATATTCATATATAATATATATGTATATACATGAAAGGGGAACTTTGAAAAGTAGGATGAGCATTATATACATAAGGTAAAAGAGGTTGTTGAGTAAGGGTGGAAACAACTGATAAACATGGGTATTTGCAATGTAGGACAAAGATGCTAAAGTGGCAAGATGCAGGGGAAAATCTGATCATTGGTGTATGGCTGAAATGGAGTGCTGTGAGTGATGATGGATAGGAAGATGTTGGAGCCAGAATGATCATTAGAGGAGGCAATAGCCATAGTGAGTTATTATGGAAATGAAATATTACGATGGTTCATTGTGAACCATTGTGAAAGACTATGGCTATAGTAGTTCCTTAATGAACCACTACGAAAAATGAAGGGTCACAGTAGTTCCTTGTGAACAATTGTGAAAAGTTGCAGCTGTAGTTTTTAATAAACTACTGTGATAATGGATGGCCACCGTGGTTCATTGTGAACCCCAGTGAAAGATTCTCTTTCCTGTGATGAACTCTGTGGTTGGAAAAAGGGTTGACAGCAGGGTCAACATAGATACATAAGATATATACTGCTGTAATCAGTTTAGTGAGTTCAATGAACAATTGCTGAAAGCAAGGAAAGCAAAGCTAATGCAAAATGGCATCCAATCTACATAAAGGGAATTAACAATAACTGACTATATACAAAGGAAAATAATCATATGAATGCAAGAAATGTTAAATGGAAAACTGGATTTATTATTTAAGATTAATCAATGACAGAATAAACAATGCTATGATAAACATATTGCAGAAGTTTAAATGAGAAAAGGTAAGCCCACAGCAAAAGAAAGTAATCTGACTCTTTAATGCAATTTACAGTTTTGCCTCTGATCCATTTCTCATATTAGCCCAGTGGATCGACTCAGGTGATCCACTCTCAGCAGGTTTTACTGCTCCTCACTGGAACCACTAACATATGTTTCTGGTATACTTGTTCTTGCAATTGTACCATAAAAACAGTATATATGGTGATGTACTGACAGTAATAGAAATCTCCAAATTTAAGGGCAGCCACCTAGAAGAAAGGAGCATACAGCTAAATGAAGGCCATCTCAAAAGGTTTCTGAGCTTAAATAGCCAAAAACAAATCCTGAAGTGCAAAGAACTTGGTATTTAAATTTTGAGAGATTTGCAGAATGTGAACTACTTGCAGCCATGTGTCAGGGTTATTCTGCAACTCGCGCAATATCTGATCTGCAGCAGCTCTCTGTGGATTCTGGACCAAACCTGTAACGAGATTTTGAGAGATTGGATGCAATCGCATCACCACCCAGCCTGGCCCCTTTGTCATGCCTGAGGCAGCTGAAGCAGAGCGTGGCCGTGGGTTGTTGTTGGCAACAGCGATGTGCTATTGTGATAGACAATATGAAGGGAAAGATGAGGTGGATAGGGTGTGCTTGTGAAATGGAGTACTTCAGCAATGTGCTGATGTAACCAAAATGAAACAACCACCATTACTCCCGATGTCTTATCCTTTGAGTTGAAAAGTTCAAAGATATGGCAATGATGAGCCTGCATACCTATAAAATGACAGCAGATGAATGACCTAATCCCTTTGGCACTCCACTTCCCCATTATGAGTTAATTTGAAAAGAATCCATGATCTAGAAAGTTTATAACATGACTTCCCCTCCTTCAGACGTCAGAGGTGATCATGGTATTGTATAGCCTCTCATTCAAATGCATCTTTCCCTTTACAATTGTATTGACAGTCACTCATCGTTCCCATTGCAGATAAGGGGCCTTTAGATGGAAAAGCCATATCACCCATGTTTATTAAAGGCTTTCTTATTAGTCATCAACAAAACAAATTCTGTGTTGGGCTTTAATTGACAAGATCACTATTTGAGACGAAAAAAAAGTGAATTATTGGCCCCAATCTGGAATTAGGGAATCTGCAGGTCTGGTGTCCAATCAACGATCCAGCAAGAGCTGGTGAATAACATTAGCTGGAAATGCCAATCAATGTGCTAAAAGATGCTAGATACTGATTTATACACATCATGCAAAAGCCATTACAAAATATTAACTAAGATGAAGCGCACAGTAAGATCAAAGAGAGACAAAATCTGATAAAATAAGAGATCAAAATATAAACTCAAAGCTACATATCGCAAATACAAGTCGGTCATCAACAGAGGAATGAAAATCATATACAAACCAGAAAAGTAAATAAGAAAGAAAAAAAAAAACAAGGTGAACAATAGGTTAAATCATGAGGTTAAACCAAATATAGAGAACATATGAAAAATGACATGAGATCTTAATAAAGTGCAAGTTGATCCTCAACAAGGGAGCGGAAATCAGATAGTTAACAGTGGATCAACTCCTTACCTTTTACAAGAAGCTCAGATCACTCCGGTGAGCCTGCAACTCTGCTGGTGAGAGATCAACTTCCAGCTACTTGCTTTCTTCTGATTTCTTTTTTTTTTTTTTGAGAAGGACCTCACGTAAGCCAGAAGCATTCCAGCATATAGAATGTCCGTATGTCAGGTTGAATGCCTCAATGGGGAACTGTTGCTAACCCTCAAGTGGAATTTGATGTTTACATATTTCAAACAGTGATTGATGATGCTATGCTAGACCATCAAATAGATGAATCTAATGACTAAATCCATTAATCCACAGGAAATAAATGGGTGGAAATCATCAATAACAATATACTACAAAAGTTATGGACATCAGTACGCAAAGAACATGAAGATCCTATAAAAAAAATTTAATAATAAGATAACATCAAATTGAAGATGATCCAATGGGTCTAAGAGCAATGTTGTACGATGAGACCACCAGTGACCAATATGATGCCACACAAAGCTAAAAATAACAAAAGGGAAAGCAAAACCATTATGCTTAAAACATAAAGGCCATAGGAAAGTTAGCTAATGTAATGGATTGATAGAAAATAAGTGAACGAAAGCATTCATTATT